>NC_142735.1:27742500-28042500 GCF_051943395.1 Hippocampus bargibanti | reverse complement strand
ATAATGTGATGCCTCAGCTTCGTAAGACCTTACGTCGTTCGTAAGATCTTAAGTCAGAAAGCAACAGGTGTCAATTAAGAGGTTTTTAATCAGCAAAAATGATGAGGAGTCTCCAAAGAAAAAAGAAGAGAAGCCACACCAGAGGTTAAGTTACCAACAGCCCTTATGGAAGGTGACTCTCCTTCCATAAGCCATCAACGACCATCAAAAAGGTAAATAAAACTTTATTTTACAGCACAGTTCATTTCTTTAATTACAGTCCTCATGTAATGTGCGTCTCTTTCCAAACAGCAATTCCCTTTGACCTTCGACCTCCAACGCCAAGCCATCAATGACCATCACAAATGTAAAGTGACTTTATGATACAATGCAGTGTATTTTTTTCATTACAATACATAGATTTATACATAGAATAAGGTATGTTGTGTGTAGTTTTTAAGCTTATTTAGTTGAAAAGTATATTTTATGGAAACCCGGGAACGGATTATTCCCATTTTAATGGTTTCCTATGGGAAAGTTTTTGAGATACAAACTTTTCGCCTTACACACTCTGTCTTGGAACCAATTAAGTTTGTAAGTTGAGGTCACACTGTATAACATTACACATTTATAGTATTATTTATCGTAAAATAAAATTCAACATTTAAATTCTATCCAGGAAGCGGAAATGACATTTATCAGTTTGAAGTGGTGGGTTCAAAATCCTACTTTGAAACATTCCTTGATACTTGTCAGCCATCAGTCTCCGGTGTACCACAAGGTTCAATGTACGAGCCACTGTTATTTGTAATTAAAGGGATGTCAAACACTTCGGCAACAAGTAAACTCACGCACATTTCAATGTGCAGTCCCATGGCAACGCAATGAGTTGTTACGCTGCATCGATGCCCTTGAGCAAATAATCAAATGAGGTGCGCATCCAAATTCCATTTAATGTGACGGTCTCGCCTTTATACAAAGTCATCCGGTCGGTCTTTCCATCCTCTCGTCATTCGTCTACACTTTGGTTCAAATTCATCACGCGGCTACATGCGCGCCCACACACACACACACACACACACACACGCACACACACACACACACACACACACACACACACACACACACACACACACACACACACGGACACACATACACACACAAACATACACACACGCATACACACGCACACACACATACACACAAACACACGCAAACACACGCACACACACAGACACACACAGACATGCTAATCACTTGCGTTCAATCCATTTTGATCGCTCATTTGCATTTGGCGAGGAAGGGCGGGAGGAAAGCATGTCTCGTCATTCAGTTTGATACTCAGACTTGTTCACGTACACTTCCGGCGTGTACGCTTTGGCATCGGGCCGCTTTTCAGACAAATGCGCTTGGTGACATGGAGATACGTATTCATCACGTCGAGCCGACTGGCAGATCTAAATATATCAAAAAGATAGCAGCCGCTGTCACTTTTATCTCCGGTAGGGTCGAGAGCGGAATCTGACATTTTGGTAAAACATGCAGCTTGAAATCAGCCCGCGTTTAGATCTGGATCCGGTCCAGATTTTAAACCCAGACCCTCCGCAACATAAAGCTGTGGAAGACCAGAATAGTTACCCAACACCGCTACGACCGCCCTCTTGGACATCCATCAAGCCCACAATGCGACGGGACGACCAAAGGACATTTGTTTTTTGTCAACGCGGCGGCTCGCAATTACACGTGATTTAAGTCTGGCCTTCGGGGGGAGTCAAAGCAAGTTATCTATTGATCGGCACGATGGATGCGAGTCGAGCCGATCTATTTGTGGCCTCCCTAGAGGGCCTCTGGCGTGTCACGCCAGGACAACCATAAATCCATTTGGGGGTCAGTGCAAAGATGATAAACCATAATCTTCGCGTTGACTTCCCATACCTGTCATGGTTTGCAAGGTGGTGATGGTGGTTGTGGATCCCAAAAAAAGCAGGCAGGAGGGAGCAGCAGGATGTATTTCACAAATTGTATTAAAATAAAGTCAGCATCAACAAAATCTAAAACATCAAAGTCATCTGAACAGAAACGTACAAAGTATCAAAGAAAACTATGAGTGAAAATCGGCCAAGATGAAACAAACCTGACAGGGTGTAACAAACACATACAGTGGAATACAATACGTCTGTGTAAGCTCTCAGTCGTACAGGAGTGGTCCATCGATGAAAAGGTTTCTTCAGCTGTCATCTGTACTTCTTTGAAAAATCCCTGTACGGACGCCATCTGTACTTCAAAGAAGTACAGATGACGGCTGAAGAAACCTTTTCATCAACAGTGCAATACAATACACTGCAGTACAATGCAATGACCCGACCCCGAATGGTCGTACTGGGAGTCCTTTTAACTGCCACTGATGAGGACGACCAACACCTGTGCAACTGAGGGCAGGGCCGTCAGCGCTATCCGTTGGTCGCCAACCAGAACGTGACAGTCTGCCACGGATTGGAACGACCAACACCTGTGCAGGTGCCGGCTGGGCCGACAGCGCCACCCATTGGTCGCCAACCAGATCGTGACAATCCCAGCATTGACTCGAGGCGGACAGGATTGAGGACTGGACGATTCGACCACGTCGTAAGCGTCCCATAATTTTGCAGAGCGCCCTTGAGATCGTCCTCCTTCCCTTAACTGAACGCCAACTTGGGTGACGTGCACACATGACAGCCTTTCATCGATTAGCCATCAATGCCAGAGTCCATCCAAGCGTTTTATTTGCCCTTGGAGGGGAGGTTGAACGTGTCGGTCCCATTGGGTCAATCACGGAGCGATCACATCAACAATTGTTCCGAATGTGGACTTCAATAAATAAACTGTTGATTTGTTTCTGCGACTCAAGCTCTGGCATAGGTTTTTGGCCATCCAAGGCGTCTCCTACCTTCTTCTTGTTGGTCGGGCAGATGTAGAAGCTGCTCACCACAACGGTGGTCCCAGGCATCAGGTTGAGTTTTGAGTAGGTGGTGCCGTAGTCAGTGGACCTGGAAGTTAAAATGTAACAAGTTCAAAACGTCAAAAGCATCTCAATCATTCAAGACCATGGTTGTTCATAACGTCAGAAACAATTGCAGTTTTCCAGTCTGCCGGAAACAACCGAGGATTCCCATTGTATGACTTTTTACTGAGATATCAACAGGAGAATGCAAGTGTATTTCTATTTTGCTCAGGAATTCAAAGGCCACGGGCCAGGGGAGCGATACTGAGCCATGCCTGCAAGGAAAGGCCTTGATAAAAGAAAAACATTTTTGGGGACTTCTTCGCAGGGCAAGACATCAGTGACTACAAAAAATAAATAATTAAATAAATAAATAAATAACAAAAACATAACTAAATAAATGAATAAACTACAAATAAACAGATAGACAAATAAATAAATAAATAAACAAAGCTTGCCTCTGTTCACAAAAATGCTCTATTTAACCCCCCTCCCCTCCCTCCGGGATCAAGAATGGCTTGTAGTCACCTGCTGCAAGGCAATTTTCGCTATTATGAAGCAGCCACGAAATCCTTTCAGCGTATCACATATCATAATCGAGTAAGACATGGAAAAGAGAAAAACTGTTGACTGCATGAGGGGCATGAAGGGGGAAATTCGCCACCGCCTCAAATGCGATTGCTGTGGTGGTCAGTGGGATTTGTTGACAAAAAAATCAGATCTAAATGGCCACATTTGCCTACAAGACGCAGAGGGAGCCATCACGTAGTGTCGCCGAAAGCAGTCTAGGTCCATGCCTCTCCCCAATTCGACGCGGTACTTTTGTAGTTACATTCTGACCCATCGGGAGTCATTCTTGCAATTTTCCAGAGTGAATACTGATGCAAAATCAAGGCATCATAAATAATGAGCGGCTGAATGCAAATGTCCAGATCACATGTCTGCGATCCGGGGTCAAGTTGCGCACCCTTCCCTCATTAAATAAACAAACAAACAAATAATCGCCGGCATCTCTGCATTGGGATGAGGGAGGAAGCGGCATTGACACGCTTTCTTGCTTTTTAATGAACGAATGTATTTTCCGACGGCGGCTTCTTCGGATCACCCAGCGAGAAGAAAGACAGGCTTGCAATCTGGCGGATGACTCAAATGCACACAGTGGGTGCAAAGGATGGCCCAGTCCAATGATTTGATGTCACATCTGCTAATTATGTGGCGTTGTGCGTTTGAATGAAGCCCGGTGGTTATTTTGGCTAATGAAAAAGACTCAACACATAAAAAAAATGGGATCGCTAGATATTTATCCATCCATCCATCCATCCATTTTCCGTACCGCTCATTCCTCATTATGGTTGCGGGGATTGCTGGAGCCTATCTCAGCTGTCTTCGGGCACAAGGCGGGGGACACCCTGAATACCAGCCGATCGCAGGGCACACAAAGACGTACAACAGTCACTCTCACACTCATACCTAGGGACAATTTGGAGTGGTCAATCTGCCTGCCATGCATGTTTTTGGCGTGTGGGAGGAAACCGGGGGACCCGGAGAAAGCCCACGCGAGCCCGGGCAGAACATGCAAACTCCCCAGAGGGATGCCGGAACGGGACGCGAACCACCAACCTCTGCACTGTCAAGACGGTGTGCTAACCACTCGAATACCGGGTCGTAATATTGCTCTGTCCTATAGGTAGTGACTGAAAAAATGAGATCGAGAGGCGCCAGATTGGATTGGATTGGATTGGATTGGATTTGCCTTTATTAGTCTCACAGTGGAGAAATTTACATTGAGGACTCTAGGAGGCCTCGTCAGGGTTTTTATCATTTCTGTCTGTCTGTCTGTCTGTCTGTTTGTCTGCCTGCCTGCCTGTCTGTCTGTCTGTCTGTCTGTATGTATGTATGTATGTATGTATGTATGTATGTATGTATGTATGTATGTATGTATGT
Organism: Hippocampus bargibanti; assembly: GCF_051943395.1. Taxonomy (NCBI): domain Eukaryota; kingdom Metazoa; phylum Chordata; class Actinopteri; order Syngnathiformes; family Syngnathidae; genus Hippocampus; species Hippocampus bargibanti. The sequence continues at coordinate 28,037,597 of NC_142735.1, read as the reverse complement.
ATGTATGTATTTATCTGTTTATCTGTTTATTTTCATGTTTGTTTATTTATTTCTTTAATGACCATATTTTCTGCACTATAAGGCGCAACTAAAAGATTTTTTTTCAAAAGCTGATCATGCGCCTCATAATGTATTATGTATTGAAAACGTTTTAGAATATGTCATTCAATGAAGGTGCCCCTTATAATGCGGTGAACTTTATGTATGGAAAAGGGTTTTAAAGGACAACCGACGCCCCAGGACAAGTTGTGTCCATAATTCAGAAAATCACTTCAAATGACTTATATTGAGCGTATTTTACAAAGATTCCACCGCATATAGCTATATTTTACGTTTTAAGACTCGCGCTGAATATTCCGGAAGTCTTGTTTTTGAGTTGGTGACGAGTCCTCACGTCACGTCACGGAAGGAATGCCCCTGACCAAGAAAGGACACAGTGTAGCAGTCTTTTCATCATGTCAATGCATTTTACGGTTAGTGAGTGCTCTCCTGATATGTTTTGACTCGCTAGCAACCACTCATTTGACGACAATGAGGTTAAAATCTTAGCGAAAGAACATAAATGGTTTGAAAGGGGGGTAAAAGACGCAATTCTCATAAAACAACTGAATCCTTCATTAAACCGGTCTGGTGGTTCAATTTGGTTCGTTCATACAATAGCCTGCTTAAGCAACACAGTTTAGGCAACATTCGTAATGCTGATGAGGTGATACCGGTGGGAGTGGGGCAAATAGGCCAGTCGTTAGTCAAGAATGTAGGAAAAATCAGTGGGGCCACAGGGAGTGGTCCTCTGCTCCCCCCAACCTGAGAGTAGGGACCTATCAGAGGTGTCCGGCGCCGCCATGTCTGGACATTAGGGGGATATATATATATATATATATATCGGGCCGATACGACCAGTCAGACTTTAGTTCGCTGACGAAGCCTATAGGAGGCGAAACGTCCGACACCTTCAAAAAAGTACAGATGACAGCTGAAGAAACCTTCTCATCGATGGACCACTCCTGTACGACTAAGAGCTTACACAGACATAGTGCGCCTTACATCTAATTATTTATTTATTGATCAGTTTGTTTATTTGAGCATGTATGTATTTATTTGTGTTTATCTATTCATTCTTTTTATTTTAGGCCATGTGGAATGTGGACTAGTGAGAGATGTTGACTTACCGACTGTCACAGCCACTCAGTCATGGCTCACCTATTGTAGAGTTTGCAGTCACTTGTTGCCAGATTGAATTAGATTGCGCTTGGGCGTTTACCCGCCAATTGATCTTCCGTTGCTGACGTTGCCTGCCAGATGTCTTCTTCACCCCCCCCCCCCCCACCCCCTTATGTGCCTCATCGTTCTCCAAGAATCGGTTCACTTTTCTGACCCGAATGTCAGTTATGCCTTGACACGTTTGCCCCTCCCCCAATGGCTGTTTGGTATTTTGCAACGACAACCAGTCTTAAAACAAGCTGGAAGCCCAGAAATAAATTTTAAATCTAAACCCTGTTGCTCAGTTGCCTCGTTTCAAATCCGTTGGGGAGGGGGGGGGGATCTCCCTTTGAAAGTGTTTGAAATGCAAAAATAATGTGCGCTCGAGAGGTACAAATGCATCCACTGCCGTTGCTGTCGGGCTTCCGTTGATGTGTCATTATTCCATTCGGGGATGTCTCTACAGTGATGAGAATCAAGCCTGAGGATACAAAGAGTGAGCTGAAATCAAAACCGCATGAAAAAAGGGAAACGAGTAAAAAAAAAGTTGCCGCACGCGCGTATGCGTGAGCGCATGATATGCCGAGGTACAAAATGCTTTTATCCCCCTTCTCTTTCGCTTTATAAAACATAAATAAATATGCATGCACTTTAGGGAGACGACAGTTACTGATTGAGAGCGCAATGTTGTCACCATGTCAAGGTCGAAGGTCAAAATGACAAGTCGGGTCTTGTCGGCGGGAATCAAGCCCGACGTTTGAGAAAACCTACATGGTGGCTGCTCGGTCAGCTGAATCGCGTTTGTATTGGCATTCGTCAATTTTATGTGTCCGCGAATATGTGTGCTGAAGAAGACGTAAGTTTAATGTAACTTCGCGTGTGAATCGTGCATTTAAAGTTGCCCTGAGTTGAATGGAGGCTTGGATGACCAGCGTCGAAAAATCGCTTATCAAAACTGTCCGTATGAGAAGAGCAACTTTTGCACAAGTCTGCCAGAGGATCCTGACAGCGTGTAGCAGTGTGAAAAAAAAAATCAAGCACACAACGGGTTTCGAAAAGCCTGTCTACTGCGTGACAAAGAGGACAGCACAAGCTAGGGAGTGACTTTACCTCTGGATGAAAGTGACAACAAAAGAGAGAATGAGAGCGTGTGTGGCGAGGAATATCTGACGCTATTCCAATTCGACACGCAGGAGGTAAGATTTCCAGGGTTTCAGATTACAGGAGGCAGATGAGGACGCCTCTCAGTGACTTGCTATGTTTTTTTAACCAGCCTTGTTTGCGCTGTTACTACCGTAATGCTTGTTGTGTCGCTGCCGCGTAACAGGCACTGTTTTGAAAGAAAGGTTAAGGTGTATTATTAAAACTTTTATTAAAAATTTCTGTATATCGTCTTGCAGCTTGTAGACAGGTGTGGTTTATGTATGTACAAAAATGTTTTCTTTAAAAATGTACTGGGTGAGGCTTATAATCAGGTGCGATCTTTAGTCCGGAAATTACGGTACTTCACTTTTCTTCTCCCATGTCAATCCGCTTCAATTCCGAGCGGTGACTCTCAGCTCCAAATACGCAAGAGCACTTGCCAACGGCTGCCTACTCAGGCGCCATCTTGGAAAAACATTAATCCGACAATCGCAAACATCAGCAACTGTCAGCTATCTCGACGTGCCTGTAGGTCAAAGGTGAGCTTTCACGGCCTTGGAAGACAGACTGCCTCGTTTCTGACTGACACGATCGTTTTACAGGACATTTTAATTAAAATCCTTGAGGTATAGAATGACATTCATTCCTTCGGGCAGAGCTGATCGTTGAAGGATCTTCATTGACGGGCACGGTGAGTGACTCACTTCACAACGAGCTGAAGCAGAGTGTGAGCAAATCTCCCAAAGTGAGGCTTCAAGCTTTTTCATGCCAGTCCTCCCACTTGAAGTTTGCAGTCAAACTAAACCTCAAACAAAGAGAATTTGGCTCGTCCGGGTCGCTGGCAGATGAAATCACCACCGCGTTTGTTGATATAGTTCAAGCATTCCCATCAATAAGCCCAGAAGCTAATTAGCTTTGTGGCTTTGTTTCCAAAACAGTGTGTGTGTGTGTGTGTGTGTGTGTGTGTGTGTGTGTGTGTGTGTGTGTGTGTGTGTGTGTGTGTGTGCGCGTGTGCACGTGTGTGTGTCCTCTGTCAAGGACAAGTAAATATTCATTCTAGCCGCGTGGTTTGCATTTACTCATTGTAATGGGAGAAATGGGGCGACTAAGCCGGCGCGTATTTGGACAAATACTGCATGTGACGCCTCCGTTTGTTACAGCGCATGCGTGAAATGTTTCCAAACGTTGGCGCGACGTCTTCCTTTGAAGTCGGCACGCCAACCGGGTTCCGAAATGACCTCCCATGCTCGCGCCGTCGTTAACCCGTCTCCCGTCTCTGCCGACTATATGCAAATAAGCCAATTATACGCTATGGCAGCAGAAAGGCACAGCGGCGGCCACCTGCGAGTTGTCCGACCCCTGTGCGAGGATGATGTTGAAGGTTCCCACGGGAGGTAACAGATGCATGGGAACAGACACACAGGCCTGGAAATATGCTACTCAGTGAAATCAAATCGAAAGATTCAATCACAATCGCACGATTACGACTCCAAGAAACAAAAAGGATGGAGCAACACATGTCAACAGACAATGTCACTTTTTGATATACTATTTTATATTTATATATTTATCTTGATATATTTTTTCACCTAGCCTAAAAAATACAGTCCTATGAGGCTTTTCTTGGTGTGTGATTGTCTTTAGGCTGCCCCCAAGTGGCTAAGTCGTGTAGCGAAATGTTCATTGAATCGAAAGCCCCCAAAAGTGATCAAAAGTCTGCAACGGGTTTCCAATAAAAGGAAAGTGTGTTCTTTCAAAATGGGTATCTAAGGTATCGCCATTTTTTTAATGGAAGCTAACACAGAATTTTCCATTTCCATTTTTAGCGATACAGTAAAGTCTCGTTATATCGATATTCAAGGGAGTCCGAAAAAATATCGATATAACCGGGACTATCGATATATCCGACCCTGTTTGCATGTAATTTTCTCCGTGCGTGCATAGAAATAGTATCGATATAACCGGGACTATCGATATATCCGATATCGATATAACGAGACTTTACTGTATTTTGGACAATTGTAGCGTCTGAACGGCGCCGAGAGCTAATGTGGCTTTCCACCGTCGGGGGTACGAAGTTCCTAGCTGAAAGCATCGTGCAAAGAGGATTAGCGCAAATCCTCGCTGATGTTACTGAGAGAGGCCGTAAATTGAAGCCAAGTGTCCCAAAATGGCCGTGGTGGGATAATGCAACCGGGCCCTCATTGTCTGTGCGTATGTTTTGATTTTTATGCTTTCATGAAAAGCTTTTTTGTTGTCAAGGTGCGAAGTGATTAGGGGCTCGTATTAAACAGGATGTCGGATTTTTGACGATCCAAATTGAGAGGGAAAAAAACGCTGATGGATCAATTTGAAGAAGTGGCTCTACCATATGTGACATGCCACTTATTTAAGAGACTTTTTTTTCTTTTATGACAGTTTAGTAAAGAGTGTGTGTGTGTGTGTGTGTGTGTGTGTGTGTGTGTGTGTGTGTGTGTGTGTGTGTGTGTGTGTGTGTGTCCGTGTGCGTGTGTGTGTGTGTGTGTGTGTGTGTGTGTGTGTGTGTGTGTGTGTGTGTGTGTGTGTGTGTGTGTGTGTGTGTCTGTGTGTGTGTGTGTGTGTGTGTGTGTGTGTGTGTGTGTGTGTGTGTGTGTGTGTGTGTGGAGGTGGGGTATGGGTGGAGGGGCTGTGTTTCATTTCAAGCTGTTGCCAGGAAATGAGACAAGAGTGATGCAGCAGTCAGCCACAAGGAGATGAAGTGTCGAGTTAACAGGAAAAGGTTGAGTGCTGTTATGGGATGTAATAACAGGACAAATTATGATGATAACGCTCGTATAAAACAAAATATATTATTTTATATAGACTGCAACAGCAAAGCTGGGTGACTGTTGCACACTCGTCATGTTTTATCGCGCAGCCAATGACGCGCATCCGGCGATGTCTCTCTCTCTCTCTCTCTCTCTCTCTCTCTCTCTCTCTCTCTCTCTCTCTCTCTCTCTCTCTCTCTCTCTCTCTCTCTCTCTCTCTCTCTCTCACCCCCGTCTAACCCCCCTTCTTCTCCCTCAATCTCCCTACCCCTCTCTTTCTCTATGTTTCCCTCTCTCTCCATCTTGTCCCCCTCTCTGTCTCCCTGTCTCCCCCCCTCAATCGCTCTCTTTTTCAATCTCCCATTTACCTGCACCTCTCTCACCTGTCTCCCCTTTCTTTCTCTCTATCTCTCTCTCACACGCTCTCTCTCTCACTCCCTCTCTCCCACACTCAATTTTTCTCTCCCTCCCCCCATCTCGCTGTCTCTCTCCCCCATGTCCCCCTTTCTGTCTCGGTCTATTTCTCTCCCCACCTCAACTCAACCACTCCCCCCCGTCTCTTCCTCATTTCTCTCTCTCCCTCTCATCAACCCCTCTCTATCTCCTCCAAGTATACCCCTCTCTCTTTCTTTCTCTTTCTATCCCCTCTAAATCTCCCTGTCTCGCCTCTCTCTCTCTGTCTCCATCTCGTATCTCTCTGTTTCTCTCTCTCTTTCTCTCCCCCGTCTACACCCACCATTCTCCCCCATTTCTCTCTCTCTCGCTCGCTCACTCTCTCTCTCTCTCTCTCTCTCTCTCTCTCTCCCCCCTCAACCCTTTCTGTGTCTCTCTCTCTCCCTCCATCTCTTCCCCATTTCTCTCTCTCCCCCTCTCTCTACCTCAGTCTCCCATTCCCCTCTTCCCTTTCTCTCTCTTTCTCTCTGCCCCATCTCTCTCTCCCTCTCCCCTCCCCCTTTCTGTGTTTCTCTCTCTCTCCCCCCTTCTCTCCTCCATATCCCCCCAACTCTCCTGCACCCCTCTTCTCACACATATACATATATCTATCCATCCATCTATCATATTTCCGATAGTCGTGAGGTTTCCCTTTCTTCCCCATCGAGTGTGTCTTGTACAAACACTCCAGTGCACTGACAGACAAGTTGTGATTTTTGACAGCCGCCCCCCCCCCCCCACTCCCGCCCGAAAACACCAGCTTTTCAACATTAAGCAGTGACACCTTCAGCTTCGGCCCATCCTTGAACTATATGACGCCAACCCACCACCTCAGCCTTTCGATGGCACACACGCATCAGTGCGATGTGTGTGGTTAAAACAAGTGCGATCAATGTGTCACACATTCACGGTGGATCCTGGGAACTTTAAATTAAGCTGCTCAGCAAAGCCCCATTCGTGTGCCTTAAAGGACAACCGACGCCTCCGGACAAGTTGTGTCCATAATTTGTAAAATGGCTTCAAATGACTTCTACTGAGCGTATTTTACAAAGATTCCACGGCATATAGCTATATTTTATGTTTTAAGACTCGCGCTGAATATTCTGGAAGTCTTGTTTTTGAGTTGGTGACGAGTCCTCACCCTACGTCACTGAAGGAAGGCCCCTCAGCGAGAAAGGACATACCTTGCATAACCTCAATGCATTTTGCAATACTTTGTTTGGTCTGAAAACTTCGTGTTGATGGCGAAATTAGAAGTAAAACACATGAATAACGCGATGGTGAATCCTTAAGTGTGGCACCGAGCATCTATTTGATATTTACCGACAAAAATTGTAAGGAATTAATCAGCCCGTTTCCACGGAGCTTTGTCGCCCTCTTCTGCCTCTTTTCGGTGCTACATTTCCCTCCTCAAAATGACGCAGAATAAATTCCTTAATCGATTGCGAACATGTATGCTTTCCTCTTCAGAACTGTTTGAATCATATTCATAACTGGATGAGTAACAAGAAATCATCTTCTCCGAATCTGAAGCCATTGTTTTGATTCTCGAGCAAGGCAAGACGTCTTGCCGTGACACCACGGACATGCGGGCGGGACCTTCTGAAACTGGCCACTTCCGGTTTCAAATTGGATTGGATATGCCTTTGAAATTGAAGTACTTTTTAGACACTTTAAGTCATTTTTATTGGTGTTTTTTTATTTTTGCATTTAACTAAAAATATCAGCCTGCGTCTTTTGGGTATTTTAGATGTTTTTCTGATGTCAGTTAGGAAACAAAAAAGTGACGTTGGTTGTCCTTTAAAGGTTAAATGAAATAAATAGCCACTTTCACATCACTTTGGGTCAGCACAAAAACTGTGAATTTAAATTGGACTTTTGGCTTTCATGTTGCCCGTCCTTATGTTTATGTAATTTGAATTATATATATATATATTTGTGTGTGTGTGGGGGGGGGGGGGTAACTGGGAAGTAAAAAGCGAAGTGTTTTTCAAAGAAATGGGGAGAGAATGGAGTGCCCCGTGGCATATGCTTCTGTGTGTATGGGTGTGTGTGTGTGTGTGTGTGTGTGTGTGTGCGCATGCGTGTGTGCGTTTATGTGTGTGTTTGTACCTGTGTGTGTGTCCAGAAGGACATTTAGATTAGAGGCTACGTACAGTATGTGTGTTTCATGTTTTATGAAGACTGAGCTATGAGTTGCTTTCAACCTTCAGCCTCAAGCAACACTGAAATCATACTTCTGTAAGCAGAGTGTGTGTGTGTGCGCACATGTGTATGCGTGTGCATGTATGAGCGAGAGAGAGAGAGAGAGAGAGAGAGAGAGAGAGAGAGAGAGAGAGAGAGAGAGAGAGACATAGATGCCCGAGGGTCAGCAGCCTGAGAGCCACTTTCTCTCAACCACCCACCCTCCCACTTTCCCTTACTTGCTGCCAAGCTGAGGATTTGCAGCTTTGTAACATCCTTGGGAGCCACATCCATCCAACCAAACGAAATGCTACTAAATGCTATATACAGTATACATGATATATATATACAGTAAAGTCTTGTTATATCGATATTCAAGGGAGTCCGAAAAAATATCGATATAACCGGGACTATCGATATATCCGACCCTGTTTGCATGTAATTTTCTTCGTGCGTGCATAGAAATAGTATCGATATAACCGGGACTATCGATATATCCGATATCGATATAACGAGACTTTACTGTATATATATATATACAGTAAAGTCTCGTTATATCGATATCGCTTATATCGATACTATTTCTATGAACGCAAGGAGAAAATTTACATGCCGCAGAATCGGATATATCCATAGTCCAGTTATATCGATATTTTTTCCGACTCCCGAGAATATCGATATAACGAGACTTTACTGTATATATATATATATATATATATATATATATATATATATATATATATATATATATATATATATATATATATATATATATATATATATATATATATATATATATATGGAGAACCATTAAACGGTCAAGTCCTATAACGAGAAAATATGCACATTATTCATGTCAAACTTCCAGGGAGAATTGCACTTGTAGCTAATGGGAGGCTGCAGCTTTGAAGCTCTCCAAAAACGGGGGATGCCATGAATTAAGTAGCATCATCAGACACATTTACTCTGTGGGAAAGTACCCGCTAAAACACGCACGCACACAACCAAAAGTTAATTTTAGCCGGTGTCAGTCGTGAACCATGTCGGATCTGTTTTCGCTCATGAAATGGGAAGAGAATAAAGTCTCCTCTAATGTACCTGCAAGGTCAGGCTCGGCATCGGAGCATCTGCGAGGGATTAAGCGGAGGGGAGAATTAATATTCCATGAGAAAGTATACACAAGAATCTCACTGTGAAGTGGTGCTGGGAGGGATACTGTTATCGTTTTTTAAACTTTTGAGCCACTCAACGGCAAGAAAAGTGGTCATGTCAGCCCGACTTGACATGCTTTCCACGCTGTTACGTTATCTACCCAAACAGATGCCATCGCCGACCCCCTCACAGTCTTCCGTATCGCCACCGAACAAGCCGCATCAGGATTTTTTGTTTTTCAGCACGATATGGCCACATACAAGATCCACTGTCGCCAAATGAAGTCATCTGATGACTTGGGAGCGGGGGTGAGGGAGTCGACGTTTTGGCCTACCTCCACAGAGAGCTCTCCAACACCTTGGTAGAGTCGGCGTGGTAGTACTTGGTCAGAATGAGAATGACCTGCAGGAAAAGAGAGAGAAAACGCAGTATTTTAGTTGGCCAGCATTTGCATTTCAAACCTCTCTGGAAAGCTTCTCGCTCTGTGCGAGCTCAAACATCTTTTTTTTCCCCTCTCATATGAAACGGGTCAAAAACGTCATTCGCTTTATTGAGGATGGGTCAATGCTGTCATGGCTAATGGTCGGTAATGATGCGAATGCGGCAACTTGGGGACGGCCATTATTGCAGGCCGTTATTTCCCGTGTCGGGATGTCACAGCTAGGAGGAGCGCCGCCGTATATCTTTGATGTTTTCATAAACGGTGAACTCAGGTTCATCGCCGGGGATGCTTGACAGATTATTGGCTAGCAAATTTCACAGTCTCAGTGTCGTTTTTAACAGCTCCTCGCAATTAGAGAAAATGTACCCATATTGAGTTTAAAAAAATGAAAAGTAAAATAAAATAAAAAACTCATTGTAAATGCTTCCATGAAATGTGGAAAAAAACGCACATTGACTACTTTAGACTCATGAACAGGAGACATTAAAACATTTCAATGTCAATGCATAAAAGTCTGTTACCAACACTGCTATAAATAAATAAATAAACAAGCAAAAAAACAACGAAATAAATAGCTAAATAGTTAAATAAATAAATAAATAAACAAATACAGTAAATGAATAAATACATAGATAAATAGATAAATAAATGATAAATAAATGAACACAGAATAAATAAATAAGTAAATAAAACATATAAACAAACAAGCAAACACATAAACAAATAAATAGCTAAATAAACACATAAATACATCCATAAATACATAAATAAATAGACAAAAAGACAAATAAATGAATACGTAAATAAATAAATAAATACATAAATAAATGGGTAAAAAAACACATAAGAACCGGGAGAGCACCAAAAAATAGTGACATTTATTTTAAAACCCTCATCAAATGAATAATAGATGACCACAAAAAAAATAAAAATAAAAAAAGTGAAATTGATTCTAGAGGCGACATGGAGCCAATGTCAAGAACAAATATTAAGAGGAAACAAAAAGACAAAATATCAACAATACGTAAACAAGTGCTGAAATTAATAATCTCATTCAATGACGTAAAGACGACAGTATCAGTCAACATTATGTCGTCACACCCTGACAGCCACGTCACTCACCAGGTCAGGTCTTTTAAAGCATAACACAAATCATGGTTGCTATTGTAGAAATGAAAGATGGCGACGGGGAGAGAACAGAATAAAAGTCAACACCTCTCATGCACGTCTGGTGGTGAATAATGCAAAATATTGGTCCAAATATCAGCTCACCCGAATATACTGTACACGTTTGAAAATAGAGAGTAACTTTTCAATGTTTCATCTTTGGATTTTCATGAATAAGACATGGCGGCCAACAGTACTACTCGACCCCCGCGTGACTTCACCCGGTCAGGCCGCTCTTTCAAATCGTTTTTTTTTTTGACAGCAAAGGGATTTGTACTGTCCCTTTGTAAAGATTGACATGGGGAAGGGGCGGCGGGGGAGGTGGGGGGGGGGTCAGATAGCACGTAGCGCCCCCGAGGTTTAAGTGACAGGATGTGTTGATGTGCAACGTAAAAGCAGTGCAGGCTGACTGAGTCCAGAGACTTTTGTGTATCGAGTGTACATTGTGGTGGTGGAGGCAGGGAGGGGGGCGGCGCTCCGGAGTCTGACGTAAGGCCTATAGTCAAGATGTCCAGTTGTTGACATTGCAAGATGCACTTACTTCAGAGCTGTAGGGGGAGCAACCATGGCTGACATTCTTTACATAGAACAGCATTGAAAGACATTTCAAGAAGCCATTCTGTTTCACATGTTTTTTATTTTAATTTTCAGCTATCTTAAGCATACTGTATGTTTTGGTTCATTTGAAACACGCATATAAAAATTTAATTGACCTTCATAATTGAAATTGAATAGTCACGTAACGTCACTTTTTAAACACTTTAATTAACTTTTTTGTAATAGTCAAACAAAAGTCACCATTTTAGATTTTTTTTTTTTAAATGTAGACAATCAACATTTTCGAAAATTGGGGGGCTCATTCGGTCAATGAATCATATACTACAGTAAAGTCTCGTTATATCGATATTCTCGGGAGTCAGAAAAAATGTCGATATATCCGTCCTGCGCCGAACTGCATTAAAAAAAAGGGGGGGGGGCAACACGTAAATGGGGGATTTTTGATATGGCATGTAAATTTATCGTTGGGTTCATGGATTGCGTATCTAGCATGCTTTTTGTACAGTAGTGAAATGAAAAACTTGTGCATCAAATAAAAATGTCATTTTTTTTTAATGACTATTTCCTTTCAAAAATGCAACTAATGCAAAAAAAAAAAATACTCACGTTGTTCTATTCACACGAAACCACGGACGCCAGCATGTACAAACATTAAAAATAGTGAATGTTGCAAGCGATAAAGATATCTGAATGCAACACAATTAAATACATGAATGAAAAACCAAAACTGCAACGTTTACATGACTTAGGTTGAAGTATTCTGCTGCACGTCACGACAAACTCTTTCGCGATGAAGCAACATTGTATGTCCGTAACACCTTGCAACGCTGGTGTCTTTGTCGGTTCTTCATCCTCGTCATTGTGGGAATCTTCTGGGGCATACTTGGGTTTAATTTCGTGTTGGATTCTCCTCAACAGCCACCATTGCCTTGTACTGTATTTCCTTCCGAGGTCACAATTCTTTCGTTTTGCTATGGTTGAAGACGGTAGCAATATGGTGTCTGCTCCACTGCAAGACACGGGAGTTGGTCACGTAACCAAGTCACGTGATCAAGTCACGTGACCAAGTCGACCAACGGCGCGACGATACAGATTTCGATAATTGTGGTACTGTGTAGAAAGCCCTAAGCAAATATCGATTCACCTTAATTATCTTTTGTATCGATATAAACATAGCAAAATGGCCGGCGGGAGATGAAAAAGAGCACCGTAGTAACCGGATTATCGAGAAAACCACGAATCGTACTAAACGGAACTAATTATACATAAAAAGACTAGAAATGTGCACGGGAAATGAAAATAGTGTCGTAATATGCAGTATTATCAATATAAACGATATCGATATAACGAGACTTTACTGTAATTTGCTGTTCCTAATTGAGCCTCTAGTTGGCAGCACTTAGCACACGCAGGTAACAGTGCTACTGCCAAATGTATTCATTCAACATGCGGACCAAACGTTATTGATTTTATGACCGAAGCTGCGGCCTGGATGAAAATTGACCACGGGCCACATTTGGCCCCCGGGCCAGACTTTGACTTACTTTGTTTTTGATTTGATCGGATTAGGTAAAAACGACTTGATAAATTTCTCCAAAGAGAAAAAAAAGTCTGTGTCTTTTAATGGAGATCATCGAGTTCTGCTCGACTGTAATTGAGTGACCGCCACATCCTCCCCTGTGGCTTTTCTTTTTTTGGCCGCCACTGTGGAGAACAAATCCAGTGACTTTTATCTGGACGGTCAAGACCTCAGAGTGACACCCTGCGGGCCGCACAAGAGAGCCCATTGACAGCGGAGAACACGGCCAGGCAACGACAATATGCCGCCTGTCCCGAGGACATTTGCAATCACTTGTGCACTGACGAGAAACCCGACGGAAGGAAGCGAGCGTAGGAAAGGAGACAAGTTGCTCGCTGGGCTCAGAGAGGAAGAATGTGGTAATCCATTGGGGACGTGGGGGTGGTGCAGACCACACACATATCCCAAATGGCAGTCTGGAATAAACGAGGTCAAAACGTTTTGGGAATTTCAGATCAAATTGTCCGCGTGAACATTTCCGGCCAACGTACTATGAGCGCATAACAGCCCCCCCCCCCACCCCAACGACCCCTTCTTCTTCAAACTAAGTAAAAAGCAAGGACAAGTTTGTCTCTGGTGATCGCCTGCTCGCTTAATTCTAATAGCATCTGTATGACGCTCTCAGTCGCAGATGTTAGAAAACTAATGGCGGAGCACCACATGTAAATAGACAATCAATTCAACAAAGATCTGATCGTCCGGGTGGGATGTGCGGATATTTCGGTGTTCGGCTGTCATCATTTGCCCATCAAGCATTGACGTCATTGATCCAATCCGCAAAAGAGGACATGACAGAAAACACAATACTGGACACATTCTGTGCTGCCATTGTTAATAATAAAAGGTTTCCAAGCAAAAACAGTCAATTTAAAAAACATCTCCAGTATTTTGAAGATTTTTTTTTTAATTCAGCGCAAAGGTGGGGATATTAAGTCCCTTTCCCTATTTTCTGTTTGTTCACAGAATGTTTGACAGTGTTTGGGGTGCAATATTTTTACTGTTTAATTCTTACTGTTTCTTTGCATTCCATTTTAATGAGGGTCAATCTTATGCAAATTTGGGCAATTTGTGTGGGTCTGCCTGGGCCCAATGCCATGCGACTAGCGGGAGTTAACTGTATGGTAAAAAAAATAAAGAGGCTTCATAAACTCAAAATAAATGTTTACGTCGCCTCAGTGATCAATTAGCATTTTTTTCGTGACAAAACCAAAAGTCTGATATTGGATTGGATTTGCATTTACATTTCACAGCAGCAAGTGATGAAAGGAATGAAAGAAGAAAAAAGAAATACATGAACATATATATGTATAGTGGCAGACATGAATTCTTTATCCTTGGTGAAGAATGACTAACATAATTGCATTTTCGCTCAGCTCGGTTGTAACTATTTGCCTGGAGGCTCCCTACAAAAAAGGTCAAGTTTGAAGAGGTCTACTGTAGGGAGGAGGGTATTGAATTGCTATACTGCCTACAAGTGGCCAAAATGTGCACGGCGGACTGAGCCGAACATTTTGCAATGAAATGAGGCAATAAATAAATGAATAAAGATAGAAAGAAAGATGAAAAAAAAGTAAAAAAGAAACGATTACAAAAATAAATAAATAAATAAATAAATAAATAAATAGATAAATAAATACATGAATGAATAAATAAACTGATAAATAATTAAACGGAAAAATAAATACTATATACATAAATCAAGATACATAATGAAACGTAAAAATAAATAAATAAATAAATAAATAAATAAATAAATAAATAAATAAATAAATAAATACAATGCGGCCGTGGGGCTATCTTAAAAATGGCTGAATAATTGACATTCTGTTTAATTCGTTCTTTTTTTTATTAAATACAGGAATTTTGAATTTCTCCACTGTGACACTAATAAAGATTAATCTAAATGTAAATCTAACAGATGCATTGTCAGTTCGTGCAGGTCATCTCCGAACCCGCAAAATGACAATTGCCAACGTTCCTTGGCAATACAGACACACACACACACACACACACACACACACACACACACACACACACACACACACGCACGCACACACGCACACGCACACGCACACGCACACGCACACGCACACGCACACGCACACGCACGCACACATTCACACACGCAAGCATAAAAAAGCACTGACTTGGCCAAAATAAAAAAAATAAAATGTGTCCAAATTCGTGGCCATTATGTCCATTGGATGGGTGGTTACCATACAGTAAATCTGGCGCATGCTCTTAAATTACCGGACGTCCTCTGACCCGCACGCTGGTTCCCATTTTAACGGTGCATTGAGATTGCCGCCATTCATGAGAGGAGAGAGGAGGGCAATTACACGCACCTCCGCCAGCAGTGCCGTTTGTTAGCCTTCAGATTTATCGGCGGAGAGCATCCAACTATGATCCAAACTCGCCCCTGATACCAGCGCACATGCACGCTCCCCCTTATTGCCTTATAATTGCAGGGCACATTGACATCAGGCTATCTTTAGAGAGCCCGAAAGCGTATCATCAATGTTTGAAAAAGCGCAGCCTCCAAAAAGGGGAGAAAAAAAAGAGGGTTGGGCACGCAAAGGCACAGAGAAGGAGCGCAAGGAACCCACGGAGGCGGTCTTGTACGCTCTCCAGTAGCTAATTGGACCGACAGGAGTGAGCCAGCCGAGTTGCTTAGATGTGAGATCATCTACTGGCGCTCGTCGGAGGCCTTCGGAAGCGCCACGGCAGGAGATGCGGGACACGACGGGAAACGGGGGAAGCGAGGACCACGGAACAAAGAGACAAAGAGCTGGAAACGGCGGGGCGATGACATGGCCCAGGGATGACGGGAGCAGGAAATTGCAAGTGTGAAAGCATGAATCGATGGAGTGCGGGGTGAGATTAAGGAGGGGGGGGGGGGGGTGATCCTTCTGGCACTTCCAACCTGTTTATTGATCTCCGCAGTTTACATCGACGAGTCTTCCGACGCAACTTAATCCAGCATGGAGTTGTCGGTTTTGCTTATCACGTTAGCGCAATTGGCGATGGCTCATGTCGGGCTGTCACACATTTGCAAAAAATAATATACAGCGCATCCTGATTGATGTAGCGACGATAGCTTAGCAAAACAGTTCCCATTAAATAATAAACAAAACAGGAAACATAACACATAACAAGGTTAAATTCGGACATGACCTTTCAAAATAAATGCGATTTTGCCAATTTTTGGCTATTTAAAGCGCTACTCTTAAAACTCAGTTTTTGAGAGTAACATTTACACCATAAAAATACCAAAGGAGAAATGAGAGAGATTCATGTTTTGAAGCGTGAAATCCAGTCAAAAATGTCTGAAAATATTACGCGGAATCAGAATCAGACAACCTTTATTCGTCCCACAATGGGGAAATTTGCAGTCCACAGCAGCAATTTGAAAGGGGATGGGATGGGGCTGAAAGGATAGAAAAACAAGATATTCTAAGCATAGTAAAATAAAAATGTCAACTGTATACTGTAAATGTGCAAAACCGTTTCATGAAAAAGTGTACATCGTGCAAGTATCAAGAAAGACATATTGATATATGTAGCTGTATTGCATCAACGATATTTACAGTACAAGTGTCCAGTTTTTTTTCACATGTGATCGTTAAGAATTGAGAAGCCTGACAGCAGTCGGTCGGAACAAGCGGCGGTACCTCTCCTTCTTGCAGCGCGAGTATAACAGTCTCTGGCTGAAGCAGCTGTTGACAAAGTGTTATCTCGCTTCAAAAACACGACCAATCTGTCAGAATCCGTTGAAGTTAACCAAGTAACGTCAAGTCTTTGCTTTGTTAATGTTTCTTTAAAAAAAAACTAATAATCAATCATGCAACAGCATCTCTTTGTTAGGCGGGTCATCGGTTAACAGTGTGGTTAAAGCTCCCGCGCTCAAAGACTAAAGCAAAAAAAAAAGGAAATGAAGCATTGTGGGGTTTTGTGTGCGTATATGTGTGTGTGTGTGTGTGTGTGTGGGCTGCTCCAATTAGCTCAACACAGGGCAGCACACGCAGACACATTCTGCTCAAACGGAGCGTTGGAATTTTTCAGAGGATGAGCTCTTGCATGATCTTCATGTGTGATGGCGATGTCAGCATGAAAAGACTGGAAAATATTTCCTGTCGTCTTGGTTGAGGGAGGGGGGGACACATTTACACAAAGAGGGGAAAAAAGGTAGGATGCGATTAGCGGGATGAATCCATTCTTAACATATCTCAGATGAAAGGATCAAATTTGAAGATGGTTTTAGAAGATGTAAAATTTGACGTTCTTGGTAAGGGAAGGGCAAAATCTGGGCAAAAACAGCATGACGTGCGCAGCAAGCTTAAAGGACAACCGACGTCACTTTTTTGTTTCTTAACTGACATTAGAAAAACGTTTTATAGCATCTAAAATACCTAAAACACGCAGTATGATAATTTTAGTCAAATGCAAAACACCAATAAAAATGACTTAAAGTGTCCAAAATCTGCGCAGGTGATAGTCGCACCCATTCAAAGTCACTAGTTGCTACAATAACGCGACACGAATAACGACAAGGCATCATGCGAACGTTACAGCCATTTTGTTGCCATCAGTGACTTATTTTGTTTCTCATACAATTCCTTCACAGACAAATAATGCCCTCCTGGCTCAGGCTTCGTTCCCATCGTGGACACAGCTGGTGGGGGCGAGCTGAACAGCTGTTGCCGTCCGAATTATCATAATCCCTATCCTCTGCATTTCATCAATGCCCCCGCATTTTCCCATCATCACGCCGAGGCATTTTTTTATCTCTACTTTTTTTTTTTGGGGGGGGGGGTTGTTTCCCGCTCATTAATAGCCAGCTGATACGTTTCGCCATTCATATTCTCTCGGTGCCGCCCCCGACAAAAACCAACAGTCTTTCCCGCTGCAACTGTGTCAACAGGAGTCGAAGATGACTCGACTAAGTGGCATGCCGTTTAATAAGCGTTGAATGAAAACACAGTGGGAATACTCCCGCGGTCTAATTTGGGCAAATGCGTTTCAGGAGATGTTCTAATTATCCAAAAAGTAGATACATTATTTATCCGTGTTCATGCTGCATCTGAGCCTTTCGCGTCCTCAAGGGCTCGGGTTGAAAAGCACTTTATTCAGTATGAGTACGTCCGTAGGTGCAAGCCAGGGGTCTTGACTGAAAGAATGAGATCTCGGATACAAGCAGGGTTTCCTGGCTGACCCTGAGAGACAGGGTGAGAACCTCAGTCATCTGATCAAATTGAGAAGAGCCAGATAAGGCGGTTCGGGCATCTGATTGGGATGCCTCCAGAATGCCTCCCTGGTGAGGTGTTCTGAGTATGTCCCACTGGCAGGCGAACCAGGACACATTGGAGAGACTCTGTCAACCAGCTGACCTGGGAACAACAAGAAGTGGTTGGGGAGAAGGAACACCTGACTCTGGATAAGCGATAGAAGATGGATGGATGGATGGATGGAAGGCTCGAGTAATGGTTGGGTGGGTTGAAGCGAAGATCAGCCATGGCAAAGTTTGGCGTGGATGTAGTTTGTCTTTGTGTGCCCTGCGATTGGCTGGCAACCAGTTTAGGGTGTCCCCTACCCACTGCCCGAAGAGGGCACAGGATCCGGCGAACCCTGCGATCCTTGAAAGCGGATTGAAAAAATGGATGAATGGATGGGATGGATTCCTCAAGACAATCTTTATTTAGACATGGACAGCAACAGAATAGATTCTTTCCCAGCTCCAGTGCGCTTCCTCTTGAGATGAACAGCATGTTTTTGCTATACAATGAAGGTAGTAGTAAGACGGCGCAAAAATGGTGCGCGCCGCTGAATTGGTGCATAATCATAGAGAACAAGCTCGTTAGCAGTACCATCGCAGGCACCGCACTGAGATGTGTTCACATCCGGCCAAAGTGAGGACCGTCGTTACCTCGCCAACGTGGAGAGAAGAGTGGGCGTGTAAATACATTAGGCCAAAGTAAATGGCGCATTAATGCGCCTCATTAAGTTTTGGCCGCGACGCTTCATTTCATCGAGTCTTTTAACGGGGAAGCGTGCCAAAAATTGGAGGGCAAAGACTCCTGCTGGCTCGGGTTCTTCTAAGAACTGACACATTTTTCCATGGGGCATCTTCACCTCATCGTCTGCCCGTCCCATTAATCTTGCGGTAAGCATGACAGTCCACCCGCAACACACCTGCAGATCCATCCCGGGTGTTTTCACATCCGATCGCCCGACCTGGTGCGGCAGGGCCACCCAAGCTAGAGAATGAGGTCAGAATAAAGCAAGTCCAAATAAGCCTCAGAAACAGCTCGGGTCTTTTGAGCCGATGTGAGATGCCAATGTGCTCTGACACATGGCCGAACGGGCCTGTCGATCAACACCGCGTGGAAAAAAATAAAATAAAAAGAGCAACACCTTCTCGGCAGTGACTGAATGGTCTTCCAGACCTTGCAGCCTTTGTTGGAGGGCCTCATCCGAGAACTAAATACAGTGCCGCATCATTAAGCAAACCATATGTAGGGCGGCCTAAACGCAGGCCGAGAAAACGGCTGCCGTAAATGTAGCCGAATTTGTACTTGTGGGAATGTGCCATCATGGCCGATGAAAGAAACAGCGTCGGAAAAAAAAATCCTGTTGAGCAACTCGAGCCCAACGCGCGCCCAAAAACTGCAACCCTCCAACAAAATGTCGGGACCAAACAATCAAATGCAGTTTTTTAGGCCGTTGCTGATTTCAATTTTGTATGGAGGTAGGGGAGTGGAAATATATGCAAAAATGATTAATCTAACGATTAATTGAGAACATTTCTCAGCCCTCCTTGCCCCCCCGACCCATAAACTGTATACCTTTAGCTTGTGTGTAAATGTGTGACACCCAATGTCAACTTCCATCCCTTGCTAAATCAATAGACAGACAGACAGATAGATGGATAGATGGATAGATAGATGGATAGATGGATAAATGGATGATAGATAGACGGATAATAATAATAATCAGAATCAGAATCAGAATCAGAATCAGAATCATCTTTATTGCCAAGTATGTAGAACACACAGGGAATTTGTTTCCGGTAGAACACGCTGCACTAGTATCGTCGTCAAAAAAAACTGCTAAGTGGCACTATACAGTTCCCTCAGGGGTCGCCACAGCGAATCAATGTCCTCCATCTATCCCGGTTTTGTGCATCCTCTTCTCTCACACCAGCTACCTTCATGTCCTCTTTGACCACATCCATAAACCTCCTCTTCGGTCGTCCTCTCGGTCTCCTGCCTGGCAGTTCAAGACTCAGCATTCTCTATTCTCCCGATATAGTCACTCTCTCTCCTCTGAACATGTCCAAACCATCTCAGTCTGGCCTCTCTGACTTTCTCCAAAGCCTCTAATATGAGTTGTCCCTCCAATGTACTCATTCCTGATCCTATCCAACCTGATCACTCCCAAAGAAAACCTCAACATCTTCAGCTCTGCTACCTCCAGCTCTGCTTCCTGTCTTTTCTTCAGTGGCACCGTCTCCAGTCCAAACGTCATGGCTGGTCTTACCACTGTTTTACACACTTTTCCTTTCATCCTAGCTGAAAGCCTTCTGTCACACATCACACCTGACATTTTTCTCCAGCCGCTCCAGCCTGCCTGGACACACTTCTTCACCTCTTTTCCACACTCTCCATTGCTCTGGACAGTTGACCCCAAGTACTTAAAATCCTCCACCTTCTTTATCACTTCCCCCTGTAGCATCAGTCTTGCACTTGGATCCCACTCATTCACACACATTTGGATTGGATTGGATTGGATTGGATTGGATATGCCTTTATTAGTCTCACAGTGGAGAAATTTACATTTCACAGCAGCAAAGTGATGAAAGGAATGAAAGTAGAAAAACAAAATACATGAGCTGCTGGAAAGGCAGCCACTCTCGCGGCGCCGTCTTGAAGTCAAAATAACAAAAAAAAAAATTATTGCGTCTTGCTGTATTCTTTATTCCTCTCCTTTCCAGGGCATATCTCCACATCTCTAGTTTCTCCGCCACTTGTTCCCTGTTCTCGCTACAGATCACAATGTCATCTGCAAACATCATGGTCCAAGGAGATTCTTGTCTAACATCGTCTGTCAGCCTGTCCATCACCATAGCAAACAAGAAGGGGCTCAGAGCTGACCCCTGGTGGAGTCCCACCTCCACCTTAAATTCCTCCGTCACACCGACAGCACACCTCACAACTGTCTTACAGTCTTGCACCGCTCTGACATACTTTTCTGTCACTGCAGACTTCCTCATGCAATACCACAGCTCTTCTCTGGGCACCCTGTCGTACGCTTTCTCCAGATCTACAAAGACACAATGCAATTCCTTCTGACCTTCTTTGTACTTCTCTATCGGCATTCTTAAAGCAAACACTACATCTGTCGTACTCTTTTTTGGCATGAAGCCATACTACTGCTCACAAATGTTCACTTCTGCTCTTAGTCTAGCTTCAACTACTCTTTTCCAGAGTTTTATTGTATGGCTCATCAACTTTATTCCTCTGTAATTAGTACAACTCTGCACATCTCCTTTGTTCTTAAAAATGGGCACGAGTACACTTCGTCTCCATTCTTCAGGC
This sequence comes from Hippocampus bargibanti, assembly GCF_051943395.1. NCBI lineage: Eukaryota > Metazoa > Chordata > Actinopteri > Syngnathiformes > Syngnathidae > Hippocampus > Hippocampus bargibanti. Next base: position 28,016,360 of record NC_142735.1, on the reverse strand, counting down.
ATCTGTTCACCATCTAAGATCTTGTTGAATAACCCAGTCAGGAACACCACCGCCACCTCTCCAAGACACTTCCATACCTCGATTGGTAAATCATCAGGCCCGAGTGCCTTTCCCCCCTTCATCCTCTTCAGCGCCCTCCTCACTTCATCCTTGCTAATGCTTGCTACGTCTTCGTACGGATAATAATAATAATAATAATAATAATAATAATAATAATAATAATAATAATACATTTCATTTGTAAGTATTTTTAAGCATTTTTAAATTTTAAGTTCAATACTCTCAAGGTCACTTTACAGTCACGGGATAAGTTTTTCTGTGGGTGAGCAGCGGCAGCCACAGGCGCCAGCGTTCACTCAACCCCGAAGTAACTCGGATAGAATAGTAAGAGAGAGAGAGACAGACAGACAGACAGACAGACAGACAGATAGACACTTTGTGTTGAATGGCGCGCCCACAGAACGATCTTATGAGTACATTTCATCAAAACTATTTTCAGAATAAAAGTACAAAATGGACAGGTAATGAAACCAGCGTGATTTGCGTACAACCTCCCTACATATATAGAGTACATCACGGTCAAGAAAAAAAGAGTTGCGAAAACATCTGCCATCTGGGTGATTATTTTGACCGAAGGGCGAGTATTGGACTATTTAATCAGCTGACCGATTAATCGGCTGACTGATTAATTAGACTGGGCACTGATATACTACTTTGTATTTTTCTCCCCCGTCCATCTTGAACAATAGGGTTTGATGGTTCAGGACAAAATGGATTGCCCCAAAGAGAGAACGAGTGACAATATAAATTGGTTTCAGGAGCGAGGTGGAGGAGGTGGTGGGCTTGAGGAGGTTGAACATGTGACACTGCTACACACACACACACACACACACACACACACACACACACACACACGCACACACGCACACACACACACACACACACACACACACACACACACACACACACACACACACACACACACACACACACACACACACACACACACACATAGTACGAGATGACACGAGCATAAGCCGAACCTGGCGGACACCAGATGCTCTCACTGGTGTGAGAAATGTCAGTAGCCCAGATGGATTTTTTTTGCTCTCAGCACAAATGGTGTACTTTTTTGGGGGGTTTGGGGGTGGGGGAATGACACAATTGTTATTCTACCGACCACCGTCGCGGTGCTATAACACGAGACATCTCATCCATAAACATGTCGGTGGAGGTGGGGGTGGGCGGTTTGGTGGGTGTTGTATTCGGGCCTGGCAACCCGTCACGCAGATGTCAAGCGGCTGCACTGTACTTCTCTGTTTCTTATTGTTCACCTCGCCATTTGTTTCGAAGCAACACAGATGTGATGGAAAGGGTTTTTTTTCAAAATGAAGGTGAAACAAAGGAGAAATTAAATTGTCAAATACATTTATAAAATACATTTATGCTACGATGAAAAGTAAACCGAATGTTGTTGCGTGACATGCTTCCTCATTAGCGTCATACCGGGAAGCGACCAAACCGTTTTTCCACCCTCCTGACTCGCCTCTACGGTCAATAAATTGACGAGCACCATTGACGGTATTGGTATGTCAAGGGTCTGTGTAACTGCAGCGAGGACGCGCCAAAGGCAAAACAATGTCAGCATTAAGCTAGCCAGCTTTTATTTGACGACATTATAGCGGTTGTCATGAGGATTTTTTTAAATGTCACTGAATCCAAGATGGCGTCGCGAATGGCACGCTCCCTAGTATTGTTCCTGCTTTTGTCATTTTCATTTGTTTTTTTGCGACCCTACAGTCAGTTACACGAGGGAAGAGTTACTGAGCATTGGGGAATCCACTCTTGGACTATTTTCACCGACACACCAAAATCTACAAGGTTTTTCGGGGCTGCTCGCGAGCGGCGTAGCAGCTCTGTACGGAGCTTTCGGACGCCGGCATAGGAGGGGGAAGCGAGCCGGCGTGCTCGTCAAGCTAAGGCGTGGATTTCGAACGCCGCTCCCATCGATCCACCTCGCTAATCTATGCTCACTACCAAACAAGATGGACGAACTTCTTCTTCTCACAAAAACCAATAAAACATTTGCATGCTCTGCTGCGCTGTGCTTTACTGAGACCTAGCTCAGCGACCGCCACCCGGATTCCGCGCTACACCTACCCGGATTCCGTCTCCTCAGAGCCGACCGTGACACGGAGCAATCTAGGAAATCCAAAGGTGGTGGAATATGCTTCTACATCAATGAAGAATGGTGCACCGATATCACGATGCTCGACGCACACTGCAGCCCTGGCTTGGAATCTCTGTCTCTCAACTGCAAGCCATTCTACTCGCCACGTGAGTTCACTTCCTTTATTCTCGTCGCCGTGTACATCGCGCCACAAGCTAATGCTAACGCGTGTATACAAACGCTAGCGGACCATGTAAACCAACTCGAACAAAAATATCCAGACTCACCCCTGATCATTTTGGGCGATTTTAATCAAACGCGTCTAAACCTTCCCAAATATAAGCAGCATATTGACTGTTTCACCGGAGAAGGAAACATTCTAGATCACTGTTGCACAGCACTCAAAGGCGCATACCGGTCTGTTGCGCATGCAGCATTGGGTCTTTCTGACCACTATTTAATCCACTTAATTCCCACATACAGACAGAAACTCAAATGTGTAAAACCGGTCGTCAAGACAGTTAAAAAATGGACAGATGAAGCAAAGTTAGCGCTACAAGAATGCTTAGACTGCACTGATTGGAGCATCTTTGAAACTTCAACGGGCACATTGGATGAATACACAGACACTGTAACATCATACATTAGTTTCTGTGAGGACATGTGTGTACCAACAAAGTCATTCCGCTCATTCAACAACAACAAGCCATGGTTCACTCCCAAACTCAGGCAGCTTAGGAAAGAGAAAGAGTCCGCATTTAGAAGCGGCGATCGAGCGCTTTACAAGCTCGCCCGAAACAGATTGACTAAGGAAATTAACATCGCAAAGAAAAGTTATGTGGAGAGGCTTAACAAACAGTTCTCCGCTAACGACTCTGCATCGGTGGGGAATGGCCTGAAAGCAATAACAAATTATCGTTTACCATCACCCCAAGCAGTGTACGACAATGGTCTGGCTGATGACCTTAATACATTCTTTTGCCGATTTGAAAAGGGAACCCCCATTTCCCTCATATGCCCACAATTACCAGAAACTACCGTATCTCCGCCCTCTGCCCTACAGATCCACGAACTGGACATGAGACGACTCTTCAAGCAGCAGAAGATCAAGAAAGCTGCGGGACCTGACAGAGTGTCCCCCTCCTGCCTGAAAGTCTGCGCTGACCAGCTGGCTCCGGTCTTCACACGAATCTTCAACAGATCCTTGGAGCAGTGTAAAATCCCATCCTGCTTCAAACAGTCTACTGTCGTCCCAGTCCCAAAGAAACCAGCACTCTCGGGATTGAACGACTACAGACCTGTTGCTCTGACGTCTGTGGTCATGAAGTCCTTTGAACGCCTCGTGCTGAACCACCTGAAGAACATCACCGGACCTCTGCTAGATCCTCCTGAGTTTGCCTACCAGGCAAACAGGTCTGTGGAGGATGCAGTCAACATCGGACTGCACCACATCCTCGACCACCTCGACAACACAGGAACCTACGCAAGGATCCTGTTTGTGGACTACAGCTCTGCGTTCAATACCATCATCCCAGAACTCCTCATCCCCAAACTTCTCCAGCTTGGAGTGTCCCCTACGATCTGCCAGTGGATCCTCAACTTCCTGACAGGACGGACACAACAGGTCAGACTGGGGAAAATATCATCCTCAACACGAACCACGAGCACTGGAGCCCCACAGGGATGCGTCCTCTCTCCATTGCTCTTCTCTCTCTACACGAACGACTGCACCTCAACGCACCCATCTGTCAAATTCATAAAGTTCGCAGACGACACCACGGTCATCGGTCTCATCAAAGACGGCGACGAGTCTGCGTACCGACAACAAGTGGAGCAGCTGGAGCTCTGGTGCAGCCGTCACAACCTGGAGCTGAACACGCTCAAGACAGTAGAGATGATCGTGGACTTCAGGAAACATCCATCACCACAGCTACCCCTCACACTATCCAACTGCCTGGTGTCAACCGTTGAGACCTTCAAGTTCCTGGGAATCACAGTCTCCCAGGACATAAAGTGGGAGGTCAACACCAACTCTATTCTGAAAAAGGCCCAACAGAGAATGTACTTCCTGAGGCTGCTAAAGAAGCATGGCCTGCCACAGGAGGTGCTGCAACATTTCTACACGGCTGTCATCGAATCCATCCTGTGTTCTTCCATCACCGTTTGGTTCGGGGCCACCACAAAAATGGACAAAATCCGACTTCAACGGACAGTTCGGACGGCGGGAAAAAATCATTGGTATCGAGGACTTGCACACTGCAAGAATCCAAACTAGGGTGCGGAAAATCATAATGGACCCTCCGCACACTGCCCACCACCTTTTCCAGCTACTCCCCTCAGGCAGGCGCTACCGATCCATGCGCACCAAATCCAGCAGACATTTAAACAGCTTCTTCCCCCAAGCCATTAACTCTTTGAACAGTAGCCCAAATTGAACTGTATAGTGCCTCTTTGCAATTTTTTGATGATGATACTAGAGCAGCGTGTTCGACCGGAAACAAATTCCTTGTGTGTTCTACATACTTGGCAATAAAGATGATTCTGATTCTGATCTGAAACATCAGAGGTTCTCTGCGGAGGATAAATAATCTACGCTGGTGAGTATTGCCATACTTTCCATTATGTTGCCCTGACAACTCCAATATTGATCAAAATCAATAGTTGAAAGTCATATAAGGTAGTTTAGCCTCTTGCGGTGATGAAAGAAGCGCAACAAAATGTCGCCCCAGCAAGTTCAATGATTCAATCAAATCTGCCAATCAAATTAGCATAATTGAGTCTTAATGGGGCCTATGCAAGACTTGCATCCGTCGCTGGGGGTATCTGAAATTGGAGTGTCAGACATCTGTTTCTGACCAGTCACTTGTAGTACACAAACACACACACACATTCTCACACACACACACACACACACACACACACACACACGCACACGCACACACACACACACACACACACACGCACACACAGTATGGTTGTTATCGGTGAGTGTTTGTTTACACGTGCAATTACATTAACTCAGTGAGTCAATCTGATGAAGTCTGGCATGTGGTCTCTCGTGTGACTGTCTCAAATTGTGTGGTATGTGTGTAGACGAGTGTGCGTGTGTTTGTGTGTGTGTATGTGTGTGTGTTTGCCCTCCCCGCCGCTGGAAGTGTCAGATTAGTTGATTCGAGAGCGTGCTGCCGACAGAATACCACCCCACAAGAGTGTGTGTGTGTGTGTATTGTGTGTGTGATGCAGAGATGTGTGGAAAAATGGGGGGGAGCATTGGGTAGGTGGGCATAGGAGGACTGACATGGCCATTTTGAGCACATGGAGGTGCACTGTGGCTGTTTGATTGACAGAATACTTCTGAGCAGGGTTTGACTCCAGGGCAGCCACCGCAGCCACTTCAGTCCAGGGCAACAGCATCAAAGATAAGATTGAAAACAGCTGATTTTTTATTTTATTTTTTTTTTTATTTTTTTTTTTTTTGGGGGGGGGGGGGGTCATTCATATTTGGTGAAGTTGTGAACACCCCCTCTTTATTTACCCCGGACAAGGATGATGCCTCAGACTGATGTCCAAAACGTTGATGATGGAACACCGTGAAAACTAAAGGACATTAAAAAAAAACAATCCACATTAAAGGACAACCGACACCTTCGGACAAGTTGCATCCATAATTTGTCAAATCACTTCAAATGACTTCTACTGAGCGTATTTTACAAAGATTCCACCGCATATATCTATATTTTACGTTTTAAGACTTGCGCTGAAAATTCAGGAAGTCTTGTTTTTGAGTTGATGACGATGGAACGCCCCTGACCGAGAAAGCGACATACAATGCATTTTGGGTCCTTTTTTTTTCGGCTGAAAACACTGTGTTGATCGCGAAATTAGTAGGAAAACTACATAAATAATGCGATGGTGAATCGTGTGTCGCAGCCAATTGCGGTAACACGCATATAGAAGGTGTAAGTTTACACAAATGCCCAGCGGACAAATCAGCCCATTTCCAACGGAGCTTGTGCGCCATCTTGTGCATTTTCTGGGCGCTACATTGGAGTCCAGATGGCTCGAATTGATACGGAAGGACTTCTTTAATCGATTGCAAACATTTATGCTTTCCTCTTCAGAACTATTTAAATCATATTCATAACTGGATGAGTAACAAGAAAGCATATTCTCCGAATCTGAACACTCTGAAGCCATTGTTTTGATTCTGGAGCAAGGCAGTTTGTGAAGGAGTATCCTGGCGTGACTTCATGAACAAGGGGCGGGACTTTCTGAATTTCCCCAGTTCCGAACTCATTTTGTGGCAGTTTTGGGACATTTTAAGTCATTTTTATTGGTGTTTTGCATTTGACTACAAATATCAGCCTCTGTGTTTTGGGTATTTTAGATGCTATAAAACATTTTTCTGATGTCAGTTCGATGTCGGGTGTCCTTTCATAATAATAATAATAATAATAATAATAATAATAATAATAATAATAATAATAATAATAATAATAATAATAGCTCATCTCATTTTCCGTACCGCTTATTCCTCATTGGGGTCGCGGGAGTTGCTGGAGCCTATCTCAGCTGTCTTCGGGCACGAGGCGGGGGACACCCTGAATTGGTTGCCAGCCAATCGCAGGGCACACAAAGACATACAACAGTCACTCTCACACTCACACCTAGGGACAATTTGGAGTGGTCAATCTGCCTGCCATGCATGTTTTTGGAGTGTGGGAGGAAACAGGAGGACCCAGAAAAAACCCACGCGGGTCCGGGGAGAACATGCAAACTCCACACAGGGAGGCCGGATCGGGACGCGAACCGGCGACCTCTGCACTGTGAAGCCGGTGTGATAACCACTCTGCTACCGTCCCGTCCAATAATAATAATAATAATAATAATAATAATAATACATTACATTTCTCTATTTCGCCTTTCAAAACTCTCAAGGACACTTTACAGTCACAGGATATTTTTTTCTGTGGGCGAGCAGCGGCACCCACACATTACTACAATATGTAGGACAAGACATACAATAAATAATCAAATTAATAACGTACCATGTGCACCTTGTAAACCGAAAGTAAACAAACTTCAATGACGGAGACTTTATTGTTATCTTTCTCTGGCAATTTCTCTCGTTCTGTCTCTCTCTAACGATTTCTCTCGCATATCGAAACACGTGACACGGAACCGCAAGTGATCATGACAAAATATTTTAAATAAAATATTGAGGGGGATTTTAACAAAAACCTCCCACAAAACAACAAGCCCAAATAAATTATCTTTTTGTTGTCATGGCAACCAATGACTCAATATTGGCGCGAGTTACACCCTATCTGTAACTTGTCAATATATGCTGTAGTTCCTGTTTACTTTTCACTTGACTTGCCCTGTGAGCTACATTTCAAAAAAGACATTGAAAGTTGGCACTTTTGTGGTGGGTTTTTGGGGGTAGGGCACATGGGGAGTGGAGGATGGTTATTACTGCAGCCACTACAGTCCAAAATCCAAATAATCACCCAGTACAGAGATTGCTGACTGTGACGTAATGTAGTGTGATTGCTTTTATTCACCATAGAAAATCTTTCCTGTCCCATCTTTGACACACACACACACGCATACACCCAACCATGCCACAACGGAGGCAGCCAGCGCGTCAGGCCCGTTCCAATTGGCTGGGCAGTAGTTGAAGGTTATCCCAGCTAACGAAGCCATCACGCCAACCATGGAGAGAAAGCCACAAATCCCCCCACCGACCCCCACCACCACCAGACAATGGTCGCTGACCTTCAGTGCAGCTGCATCTCCAAAAAAAAATGCAACAAATAAAAACCTTGAATCCTGTATGTGGACTTTTTTTTCACTACTTATGGGCTGGAATCATTTTTATGATAATTAGTTTACCCCCAAGCTACACCCTGCATATTGAGGCCGGGGGGAGGGGGTGACCCCCCACATTGTTGGATGCATCCAGTAGCTTCATTCCAATCTTAATTGCTGAGTTTTAAAGCGACGCAACATTAAATCCCTCTTGTTCCTTCCTGCTCCGTCGCCCCCCCCCCCCCCCACCACCTGTCCTTTCCCTCTTTTCATCTCTCAATCATTTACCTGCCTCGCTCAGCTTCTCTCTCCTGAGGGAGGAGGAGGAGGAAGCCTTGATCACCATTCCCACGGCAGACAGGAACTTTTACTCCATCCCCAACCCCCCACTCCGCTCAGCTTTAAGCATCGGAAGACTGCACAAACCTGCAAGCGCCATCGTTTTGTCTACGCGGCTCACAAAAGCGCCCGTCTGTTTCGGAACGCGTCTGCAGAAGTGTATTTTTTTATTTTTAAATGATAGTCGCATGCGCTGCGATTAAGATTTCACAGGAAGTTGAACCCCCCTGCTTACAGTCCCCCCACACGCACACTCCACTCCCACCCCCCACCCACGCACACACGCACAGGCCTGTCATTGTCCTGTCAAGCTATCTTTGGTCACCCGGCCCCTCGCCACAAATAAATGACCTCCCGCCCACAACAAGACGTCAAGCCGCTGTCAGCCCCCACCCCACGTCACATTCCAACCAACCGGAGGCCAAATTGAACAGCCCCCACAGCCCACTCATTTAGCAAGGTCTACTCAGTGGCAAGATGCGGATGAGACTGGGATGGGGGTGTGCGGGTTATTTATATGTTCCTGATTATGTGAAAATGGGTTGTCATTGTTCAGCATCCCCCGTCAGTCATTCGAGAAAATGTCCAATAGTTGTACAGGTGAACTCACTGGAAGTAAGAATTACAGTCTTCAAGAATTTAACGCCCTTAGCGTGTACATCACCGGTGTCAAAGTCAAGGCCTGGGGGCCAAATCTGGCCCTCCACATCATATTATTCAGCCCGCAAAAGCAAATCAAGGATGTCAAGTGACATGACGCTTACTAAAGTCCGAACCAACATTTCAAATTGTCGTATGTAAAGTCACTATTTTTGACTTACAGATTTAAAAACGAGTCATTCATTAATTTGTTGTACGCTCTAAATGTAATATGTGGAGGGGATGAAGCATTCTAATGGCTTCCCCCAAAAAAATTATAACGACCTTCGAGAGGAAACTGTAACTGCAATGTTGGGCCGCGGCAAAAAATGAGTTTGACGCCCCTGGTGTATATGATCGTTGATTTGTGTTGGGTAAACAACTAGTTAATTTTACCACAATCACTCATCTAAGTTATCATACTTCGCAAAGAATGGAACTGCCGATGTGGAATAATATTTTTGACTTGAAGTCCGGTGACATGTACAATTGAAAGTAAATGCTACAAATGTAGCATTTTTTTTGGCATAATGAAAAAAAAGCAATTTTTTTCAGTCAAAAGCGAAGTCCATAAAAATTCTGAATTAGTCATTTTTGTTTGTCATTTTGATGTTTGTAATGCATTTGTCCCATGATGCCATTTTGCATGCCCCACAGAATTACTGTATATGAAATATTGCCAAACAAAGAAAAGAAGACATAAGTGATATTGTTTGGTCCCAGTGGCCCATGTACATCTCATCCTGTAGTAAACGAACGTCCGTTTGGCAATTTGCGTACTCGGCACCGGCACCCAATCAGAAGCCTGCTTCGGACTACACCCTGACTGAAAAGTGTACAGTGAGACCTCGACTTACGAACTTAATTGGTTCCCAGACAGAGTGTGTAAGGTGAAAAGTGTGTATCTAAAAAAAAAATTCCCATAGGAAATCATTAAAATGGGAATAATCCGTTCCTGGGTTTCCATAAAATATACTTTTCAACTAAATAAGCCTTAAAACTACGCACAACCTACCTTATCCTATGTATAATAAATGTGCTATTGTATTGTAATGAAAGAAATACACTGCAGTGTATCATAAAGTCAAGAAACTGAGGCATCACGTTATCATTCATCATGTTGATGATTCTCATAGCCTTTTCTGGATGGAACTGTTCAATAAAAGCCTGCACATCAACTGTTGAATGCTTCTGCTTGTCCTCTTGAAGGCTAATCAAATTCTCTGTGTTGATGACCTCATCATGGTCAGCAACAAGCTCCTCGATGTCATCTGCATTCACTTCCCGTAGGTGCTGGCAGACATTTTATGACAACAAAAGGCGCGAGTCCGATGATTCCACGGACGCGGAATAAAACATGACAAAAGAAGGCGGGCGGGGCGGATAAAATGAGAGGGGGTGTCGAAAGTAGCGCCGGCTGGCGCGCTGTTCGGTCGTGTGCTTCCGCCGAAGATCACTCAGCCAGATCCGAAGGTCGTGTGCTTGATGGACCAGCCGTGGTGGGTGTGTATTATGAAAATAGTGCTTATTATAAGGCTTAATTTTCATAAATTTGACGTTCGTACGATGAAAAGTTCGTATTATAAGGCGTTCGTAAGTTGAGGTCTCACTGTACTTCGGAGTTTTGAAAGCCGCTGAGAAAGTGGAGTCCACGTAGCCTTGAGCAGACAACACATCCCAAATGTTACATTGTACACCGTGACGAAAAACGACAACTGGAGCAAAATCTTCAGCAAGGTATATTTACCATAAATTAGGCAAGGGAGCATTTGTGGTTGGTACTTCCTTAATTTTAAAAAACCCTTTAAACTTTGCAACAATGTTTTTATTTTTTTGGGCAATTAGACATCTTTATGTATTTTAAGTTGTGGAAAATGGGGCAGGCAACTTTATGGCTGGGCCGGCAACTTTTCAGAGTTGTCTGCCCGGGTGTTTACTAACTTTTTGTTTCAGTTTCAGACACTGCTATTATATACCAAAATGTTGACAGTTCATTTATAAATCTGATAAGTTTTAGTGTCATTTTAATCATTTTATATTTCGTATTATAGATCTTTATTACTGTGCCGACGCACACGTTTTCTGCTGACCCAAATACGCACGGCTTCCCATGCATGCGAGCTGTCCAAAAATCGCTCTCCCCGCTAACGGAGAAGCCAGAAGAGGTCACCTGTCTCAAAGAGGTGACGGCGCCGACCGTGAGCCCGACGCAGCGTTTGCATCGTGACGATCCCACCGCTCTCTGCCTCAGCGTCGGTGGACACCCCTCCCTCCCACCGATTGCTGTGCGAATGACATGATGTCATGCGGGAGAAAGTTGTCGTACGCGTTTGTTAAGAAACAGTTATTTTGTATCGTCATTTCGTGCAATGCTGCTCCGGCAAATAAATATCCTACTTGTTCGATATTGTCACGTTCGGATTGACAGCTGGGGGTGGGGCCACGCCTCCACCACTTCGTTCTTCAGGACAGCGGGTATGAAACCGGGACGCTGTCAACTTGTATTTGTACTTTGTATTACCCTGGACTTTGTCTTCAGTGCTCTGTGCTCAGTGCACCCCCCCCCCCCCCAGCCCACATCCCGTAATCCTTTCGGGATTGTTCCGTTTCTGCACCACTGTGTTCGAGTTGCTTCTCATCATTGTCGGGTTTGCCATTGCTCGCCCCACTCGTCGTTTTTGTATTCTTTATTTTTGATTATTCCCCTGGTCCTCTTTTTGGGACCTGCTCTTTACGTTGTAGCTTAATAAATCATCCTGCACGGACCTCTGTCTCTGTAACGTTGCTGGCTGTACTGGGAGCAGCCGTTCCCCAAAAAAGTCTGGCGGTCGTGGTCGTAAGTAAGGGTGGTCGTAACCCGCGCCGGTCGTAAATCGGATGTTACCTGTATATGATACAGGTCCCTGTTAAGCGCTTTGTTGTTAAAGCGCTATATAAATCAATATGTATTTTATTGTATTGTAACCTAAAAAAAACGTCAATATGTTTGAAATTAAATCAATGTCATTTATTCCAGATTTTTATGATTTCATCGTTAAATCAGTGATGCATTTTTTTGCATGGGGTAGTGACTTCCAGATGCGCATGCCCTGTGATATTCATAAAAACTAAATCATGCATTACAGACAAAATAAAACCAGAAATTTATTACCTACTGGGGTGGCAGTGGGGGGCTATGTTTGAACTTCATTTCTTTGTACCCAACATTGGCAGTTATTTCGTAATAAGCAGGATAAAAAAATACATATAAATATCCTGAAATGATCTTTGAAAATACCTTGCAATTTTTAGAGGGATGTGATGTCACATTTGAGATGAGCACTTGCAAGAAAGAGTAGAGGGGGATGGGGATGACAGGGTGGGGGTGGTGGTGGGGGGCGAGAGAGGGGGGGGGGGTGACTGCCATGTAATTACTGGGCTGCTCCATTATTAATTGTCCCCAGTCCTGATAGGACTTGCATGAGACTGAAATGCATAATTGATATCGGGGATGGGAGCCTCCTTCACCTCCGGGTGTTGGGGGAGGGGGGGGTGGAATTGGGGCAATCGACAAACATAAAACCAGGCGGCGTGACCTCAAAATGCTCTATTTCATTTTGCTGCATTTGGAATTCTTTTCATTCCAGAGGAAGGAAATTACATTGAATGTCCGTCCATTTACAATCCACCTAATAGCTCTTTGTTGCCTTTTGAATAATCCAATTTAAAAAAAATGAAAACTGAATTGAAGGCAGTTTTGTACTGCGTCTGCTGGTTTAATAATGCAACGCGTCCCAATGTTTCGGATTACGCACGCTTCTGTAATTGAGAGTGTGCTTGTCTTGCATGCACTAAACCAGGTGTGGGTTACCTGCTTTCAAGAAACGAATGAGCAGAGGATGCGGTCACTTCATGAACTCGACATGTTTGCTACTTATGAAGCACTTTTACTTATTTGATGCCCCACCCACCCACCATACCCCTACCTCAACTTTACCTCCTTCTACGATGTAACCGGGATTAGAAACAAGATGCCAGACTCAAGACCTGACTGCATAGTTTTCTCAATATTATTTTTACGATTACATGACGAGAAGAATGGGGTTGGGGGGGGGAATCTTATCTGTGGCGGAGACCCGATTTTATGGCCACATGCCAAAGTCAATTTGGAAACTTTTAGAAGTGACTTCAATTTATGAGAAACCAGAAACTCTAATTAGATTTTTGTTGTTGTGCTTCTTTGCATTTGATAGCCAACTCACAATATTCAATGAATGAATTGTGTTATTTAACTCGCGCAAACGGCCCCAATTCAGATGACGCTTTTTTGTAATGGATTTCTAAATGTTTTCAGCATGAATGATTATATATTTTTGGTTCTTAGAAGAAATTAATATAACTGCCATTCTGGTTGCACAAGTGTACACACCCTCATAACTGGGGGTGTGTTCGGAATAGTGGCAGCTATCAAATTTTAGGACATCCTGCTGAAAGTTCCAGGTGTTTGCATGTAAATATTTTTGTTTTATTAGTATTAGTTATTGTTTATTTTCTTAGTATTAAGTACAGTACAAGTATTCTCTCATAAGGAATCACATTTGCGGTACCAACATTTTCCTTATAACAGAATTGCCTTATGTGGGAATTAATGTGCTGTATGAACATATAAATACATATTTTATGTTATCAACATATATAACAAAAAAGTTATAAGATAAAGATAGCAAACTATATTGTGCATAAACAGAACAATACAGTACATCTTGAATAAAATACAACACAAGATAAAAGCAGTTTACTTCTTTGTAAAATACAAGTCACTTTTGATTGTTTTGTTGCTTGGGTTTTTTTTCTTAATCAAGATGTTTGCTCGGTTGTTGTAAAGCTTTGTTTCCAGTTCCAATTAACTGTCCCGCTGATCAGTAACATCAGGTGACTCTTGTGCATACAGGAGTAGTTTTGAAAGCATCTCCATAGCTTCTTTGCTGGTCAGTGGCTTACTGTCGGCAGGAAGGTCGTTGTCATCGTTGGCATCGTCATGATGTCATTCACTTCCGTATAGTCTGTCATTCGCGACTTAGGTGTCGCAATCAACTCGCCCGCATTGTACTGTTGCATAATGTTTTCTTCATTTTTATTGTGTTGTACACTTTCGTTATGCCTGCTCAGAGTATTTCTTGAATTCGTATCACTTTATATCCTCCTTCTCTCAGTTTAATACACTTCTCTCTTTCTTCTTGGCTCATAACGACTCATACGTTTGGATGCCACAATTACAGAACTTGCAGTGACTAGAACGACCTAATACAACTGCTACAATACACGAAACAATGCACGATTTCAGAAGCAAGCTTATGTGGATTTCCCGTCCTACTGCACATCATTCTCTTCGCAGGTCGCTGCAACTACGCCACCGGCAAGAAAAATGGCGGAACAGACAACTTTTTTTCCCATATATCGAGCATGAAATCGCACAATTTTGCCTGGATTATAATTCCGTGTTCCGGATATCGGAATTTCCGTTGTAGGGAATCGGCCTTTGCTGTCATTTGGTTATGAAAAAAATTATTACATATGATTTTTGTCCGGATTAAAGAATTTCCGTTTCACAGAATTCCTTATGTGAGAATACAACTGTATTTCTATCCATGTTTATTTTATTATTTATTATTCATTACATATTATTTAGTGTTTGTTTATTTTTATTATTTATTATTTATTATTTATTATTTATTATTTATTATTTATTATTTATTATTTATTATTTAAGAACAAAGGAGATGTGCAGAGTTGTACTAACTACAGAGGAATAAAGTTGATGAGCCATACAATGAAACTCTGGGAAAGACTAGTTGAAGCTAGACTAAGAGCAGAAGTGAACATTTGTGAGCAGCAGTATGCCTTCATGCTCATACTCAAAAAAGAGTACGACAGATGCAGTGTTTGCTTTAAGAATGCTGATAGAGAAGTACAGAGAAGGTCAGAAGGAATTGCATTGTGTCTTTGTAGATCTGGAGAAAGCGTACGACAGGGTGCCCAGAGAAGAGCTGTGGTATTGCATGAGGAAGTCTGGAGTGACGGAAAAGTATGTCAGAGCGGTGCAAGACATTTCTTATTCTTATTTGCTATGGTGATGGAGAGGCTGACAGACGATGTTAGACAAGAATCTCCTTGGACCATGATGTTTGCAGATGACATTGTGATCTGTAGCGAGAACGGGGAACAGGTGGCGGAGAAACTATAGATGTGGAGATATGCCCTCGAAAGGAGAGGGATGAAGATGAGTCGCAGCAAGCCGGAATATGTGTGTGAATGAGGGATCCAAGTGCAAGGGTGATGCTACAGGGGGAAGAGATAAAGAAGGTGGAGGATCAACACCGGGAAAACCAAGGAGCTGGTGGTGGACTTCTGCAGGAAACAATCCTCACCTGCACCATTGAACATCCAGGGTTCGGACATTGAGAGGGTGACCTCCTACAATTACCTGGGTGTCACTCTCAACAATAAACTGGACTGGACAACAAACACGGATGCCCTAATCAAAAAGGGACAGAGTCGCCTCTTCCTCCTCAGGAAACTGAGGTCTTTTGGAGTTCAGGGGTCACTCCTAAAGACTTTCTATGACTCTGTGGTGGCATCAGCCATCCACTATGGCATTGTCTGCTGGTCAGGCAGCATCACCACCCGGGACAGAAAAAGACTGGAGCGCCTTGTCAAGCGGGCCAGTTCTGTCGTGGGCTGCTCGCTGGACTCTCTGGAGGAGGTGGGCAACAGACGGACGCTAGCTAAACTAAAAGCTATGATGGACAGCCCCTCCCACCCCCTCCTGCCCACCCTGACAGCACTGGGTAGGTCCTTTAGCCAGAGACTATTACACCCGCGCTGCAAGAAGGAGAGGTACCGCCGCTCGTTCTTACCGACTGCTGTCAGGCTTCACAATTCTCAATGATCACGTGAAAAAAAGAAAAAGGAAAAAAAAACAAAACTGGACACATAAATATGGGTTGTTGCAATATATCAAAATGCATTTCTTGATTCTGTACAGTTTGTTTTCTCTTATGGAACGGTTTTGCACATTTACATTTGCACAGTATACAGTTGACATTTTTATTTTGTTATGCTTAGAATATCTCATTTTCTATCCTTTCACCCCACCCCAACTCCATCCCTTTTCAATTGCTGCTGTGGACTGCAAATTTCCCCATTGTGGGACGAATAAAGGTATTCTGATTCTGATTCTGATTCTGATTCTGATTTTAAGTACTTGGGGTCGACTGTCCAGAGCAATGGAGTGTGGAAAAGAGGTGAACAAGCGTGTCCAGGCAGGCTGGAGCGGCTGGAGAAAAATGTCAGGTGTGATGTGTGACAGAAGGGTTTCAGCCTGGATGAAAGGAAAAGTGTATAAAACAGTGGTGAGACCAGCTATGATGTTTGGACTGGAGACAGCGCCACTGAAGAAGACAGGAAGCAGAGCTGGAGGTAGCAGAGCTGAAGATGTTGAGGTTTTCTTTGGGAGTGACCAGGTTGGATAGGATCAGGCATGAGTACATTAGAGGGACAACTCATATTAGAGGCGTTGGAGAGAAAGTCAGAGAGGCCAGACTGAGATGGTTTGGACATGTCCAGAGGAGAGAGAGTGACGATATTGGGAGAAGGATGCTGAGCCTTGAACTGCCAGGCAGGAGACCGAGAAGAAGACCGAAGAGGAGGTTTATGGATGTGGTCAAAGAGGACATGAAGGTAGCTGGTGTGAGGGAAGAGGATGCACAAAACCGGGATAGATGGAGGACATTGATTCGCTGTGGCGACCCCTGAAGGGAAAAGCCCAAAGGAAAAGAAGAAGAAGAAGATGTATTTAGGCCCGTAAAGATTGAGGCATTATATGCCAGGTCCGCCTTGGCGTTGTTTTAATGGGCTTATTCATTCCACTATTGCTCTGCGTGTGTGCCTCGTTGAATCATCATAATTTATCGTCATTGATTTGGTCGGCCCCATAAGCTACGTCTCGCGGACTCCCGTCACCGCTCTAAATCTCCAACCCGGGCTGCTCTTTCGACGCCGGCGTTAAGGATGACGCTGTTAATTTGCCGAGTGAGCAGGGTGGCCCTTTAGCACGGGCGGGTCATTAATTAATAACATCACCGTTATTCAATTAGCTCATACTAAAAGGAAGAGTTAGGTTGGCGCTGCAGGAGGAGGCCTGTGACGTGTGGGTGTGATTGTGCACTTATTGAACAATTCAAACCTTGTGAGGATGACAAAAATGTGCTTTTTTTACCTTCGAACGTCCTAGAATGATTGTTTACCGTAGTTTGAAAAAGTCTACACTCCCTTGTTCAAATGCTGTCTTTTTTATGAAAAAAATATGTGTATGTGTATCTGTGTGTGCGCGTGTGTGTGTGTGTGTGTGCGTGTGTGTGTGTGTGTGTGTGTGTGTGTGTGTGTGTGTGTGTGTGTGTGTGTGCGTGTGTGCGTGTGTGTGTGTGTGTGTGTGTGTGTGTGTGTGTGTGTGTGTGTGTGTGTGTGTGTGTGTGTGTGTGTGTGTGTGTGCGTGTGTCTGCGTGTGCTTAAAATCCGCACACACGTCAACATGAATTCCCTCCCCGATCGCCAATGAGACAAGACAGACAGGCACATGATTGATTGACTGATGCCTGCTTGTGTTCCCTTCGGACCGACAAGCGTGACGTAATAATCCATTATGCAATGAGATGAAAGATGATTGGAAAAACAACAACAAAAAGCGGGTTAGGAGGGAACATTTTGGGACGGGGATAATCCTGACATACTGCGTGCGTTTCCAATGTCGGGATGAGGTCATCTTAAAAAACAAAACAATCCGCCATTAGATGATTAGTTGAGGGGCAACGAAGCAGCAGCGTACAACAGGATGAAATTGCGTGTGTATATAAGAGAGAGAGAGTGGGATGGATGGATGGATGGATGGATAGATAGATAGATAGATAGATAGATAGATAGATAGATAGATAGATAGATAGATAGATAGATAGATAGATAGATAGATAGATAGATAGATAGATAGATAGATAGATAGATAGATAGATAGATAGATAAACTAGCTAGCAGTGAGCTAGCTAGCTAGCTAAATCCTCAGCTAGCTAGCTCACTAGCTAGCTAACTCAACAGGAAGTTAACTAACTATCAAGCTTGCAAGCTCTCTCACGAGCAAGCTAGCTCACTAGCGAGATAGCACGCCAGATATATAGACAGACAGATAGATAGAGATAGAGATAGAGATCGAGATCGAGATAGAGATAGAGATAGAGATAGAGATAGAATAAAAGAGACGGATGGATGGATGGATGGATGGATGGATGGATGGATGGATGGATGGATGGATGGATGGATGGATGGATGGATGGATGGATGGATGGATGGAAGCGATGGAAGCAATGTACAGATAGAACAAAAAAAGCATCCCCATCGAGTCTTTGCGGGCCACCTGACATCAACAGTCGGAGCGCGGACGAGGCTAATCGTGCAGCAAACATCCATCACTCCTCTGCGGTGGCCCCGCGACGCCTTAACGAGCGCAGCGGCCTCGTCACCCTTGACTTGCTTCTCGCCACATGGGTGTAAATCACGCTGTTTACACGGGTTGCGGTGTTACACCCGTTTGCTGACTCTGTAATTACCTCTGCTAAGGAGGTGGGTTTTTTTTCGTTTTAAATCGTCACTTGTCTGTTCATTAGCAGGATTATCCCCTGTTAAAAACACATGCACACACGTGAAAAGTAATTAGGATACTTGTTAATACAGTAACTGCTGGATCCACATATTCACATCTCCATTTTTTCGTCCTATGAAACTTAACCTTGACTATTGGCTGAAAATGTCAATTTGAGGATTTTTTTTTTGACACAGTGACAACAAGGCGTTCTAAAGCAACAATGCCAGAACAAAGCCCTGGTCAACAAATTTTTGGACAAATCAAACTTTTCCACAAGCTGCCACTAAGATGATGAGCCGAACTCATGATAAGGACCCTTCACAGTTTACAACGAGGCACTCTGAAATCAAGCATACCAGTAGAAACCTTGGTCCAACTGCTAATTGTAAAGTCAGATTATTTGGTGAATTTGTTCTCCCAAACCCAATCCTCCACATTCTGCCTTTTTCTTTTTGAGACATGCAGCATTGGCCAATGCAACGGGGCGCTCGAAACGAGTCACGGTAGCAGCAGAGCCGAAATGAAGAAGCATTTACATTGTATTTTGTTTTTAGGGAGTCTGCATTGCAAACCAACAAAATGCGTCTGTCAAATGAGCCATAAAGCTGCTGATGTGAAAGGGGAGGGGGCCTCTTTTAAGACCCTCTCCCCTTTTCAAAATAAAAGACATCTGCTTGGAATAGAGAAGACTCCATTCTCCTCCTCAGAAGGCAGCACAGCATCAATCCGAATTATTTGACGACATTCCATCCGCCGGCAGGTGGGTAGGGCTGGAGACTCTCTCAGGGTCACCGCTTTTTAGTATCTGAGCAGCCCCGCCGTGGCGCCCGTGTGCCATTCATCACTCCGGAAAACAGATTGGCCTGCGACATCCGCCGCTTTGTCAGCCGTCAAAGGAAAGGAGCGCCGAGATCATCCTTCTTTTAGCGCCTGGCCGTGAGCGGCTTTTGAAAAAGGGAGGATGAGGAAGCCCAAAGCGAGCGTGTGCCGAACCCGAATTGAAGCAGAGCGCTGCTCGCGGGGTCACAGAGGCCATTTTGGGCTTCGGTTCAAAATTAAATACGTTAAAAAAAAAAAAAGATTGATTTAAAATCAGCGATCAAGATGGTCATGATTTACAAGTGTTCACTCTAATTTATTCTGCGGGGACAACAAGGTTTATGTTTTGTTTTTTCCTCCCTCGGGGTCAACGCTTTGCTACCGCATTCTATTTCGACATGCGTCGAAGCGGTGGGTTTTCAATTGGACCACGATGATAAGTGGCGGGGGAGCGCAAATTGGACGGCGAAGAGGTCAGTCAATTCCTTTGGGGATCGAGCGCCGCGGACGGACAGACGGACAGATGCCACAAGCTGCCACTAAGATGATGAGCGGATCTCATTATAAGGACCTTTCATTAGCCGCGTCAACAGTGCCGAATAAATAAACGTGACTGAGTCCCCCATGTGAAGCGTATAATTGGTCCTCATTAACATTCGCATATCGAGTTTGAGCCGGAACGCACCCAAGTCAAGAACGAGGCTGAATATTAATTATGATTATGGTGGTTATAAATGAAATCCTGATGATTCTGACAATAATCAAGTTTGTTCCTTTTTGGCCCAAACAAAAGATGTTTGGGCCAAAGCATCCAAGCAGCCTGGCATGCTAGTTTTTGCTAGTTTTTGGAATGCGGGATACATCGGAGCATCTAATGGGGGGGGTACAAAAAACATGCAGACACTACAGAGGCAGGCGGGGGATCGGATTCAAACCGTAAATCTGTATATTGTGAGGCAGATATGCTACAAAATATATATTGTATATATGTATGTATAAATTTATACATGTCTATGTAGTTTATATAGATATGGATAAACTAATAATAGCCAATGTCTGAAATAATATGTGCCCGGACGCCCGGGGTGTGCAACATTTACGTTGGGCGTACAACTCACAGAACGTCTGCGCCTGCGTGGCCAACAACTTTTCCAAGAAAAAAAACAGAAAGATTTTTTTTAAATCAAATGTTTGCTTTATTCTGATTTTGAAATCTTTGTTCGGTTTAGAAATTTCGGAATTTCGGTTCGTATGACAATTTGCATACTCTGCAGTATATCAGAAGCCTGCATCGAATAACTTTGTGCTTCCCGGTGCATTTGCATATCATTTTCCAAAGTAGACACACAGAGAACACAAGCCAAAACCTCAGCCCCAGAAGAAAGATTCAAAAGAAGCTAAAAAAAATTATGACGCTACAAAACGTAAAATTGAGAGCATGGTGGAATGAGGAGTTCACGTGGCTTGTAGCAAACGACGCAACGCAAACTTTGTATTGTGCAACCTGCTGGGAAGTGTATGGACAAACGACAACTGGAGCAAAATCATCAGCAAGGGATATTTACCATAAATTAAGCAAGGGAGCATTTGTGGTAGATAGATTAATTACTTATGTTGGTCTGTTATATATTCTGATTATCAATCGTTAATACAGTAAAGTCTCGTTATATCGATATCGGATATATCGATAGTCCCGGTTATATCGATATTTTTTCGGACTCCCTTGAATATCGATATAACGAGACTTTACTGTACTTTGCAACAATTGTTTTTTTTTTTTTGATTAGTCGTTTTATTGTGTTTCAAGTGGTGAAAAATGGGGCAGGCAACTTTATGGCTGCAGACAACATGTCAGAGTTTCAGACACTGTAATAGCACAATAAAACTTGTGAAGTTAAAATAAAGTCAAAATGAAATCCAAACTAAATGTCATGCAAAATCCTTGCTTATTAATACGGCATGGAATGGGGGGTGTCAAGGGGTGAGATCAGGGGGGAGGGTGCCATCTTGCACATCTCCATATTCTTTTAAACAGGCAGACGCAAGCCGACGGGCCGATTGGCCCCACATCAGCCTTTCATTAGCCACCTGCCGGCTTTCCAATTGCAAATATTGGCACAGACGCGCCCGCGTGCACACAGGGATGTTCAAATTGTATTTTTTGTTTTTGTTAACACGTGAATGCATGCTGACATGTACAATATGGCTGCTGCTCAGTCAGCTGGCAAGGACGCTGAGGCGCTCGGATGCCAGCTGCCCTTTGCGCTGTGAGGGAGCATGAAAAGAGTTCATTGGATGCCGTGCGCATTTCTTTGTAAAATATTTCTCAAATGTCTGCCATTAAATTGCCTTTGAATTTCCATTTCTGTTCAAGATTTTGTTCCTGCTGTTTTTATTCAGCCTATCAAAGTTGTCGCTAGAGAGCTAGCTACCAGTGACCAGTAATCAACACCCAGTGACGTGCGGTGAGGTTCATGGCTGGTGAGGCACCGACGTCAGAACTGTGTGCCTCACCTATGCACATAGTTTTTTTTTATCAATCTAAAATAAAATAAACAGTGAAGTACAGTGTTTATCAGTGACAGTACATTAAATACACCAGCTAAACTGTAGAAATTTAGTTCATATTCTAAAAGTGTTTGCAGAGGGACAGCAAGGCGGTCTCACTGCAGAGCAAGCCACCACAGTTAGCATAGTGACTGCGCAATCTATGGTGAGGCTCAGCCGGCTGCTGCCTCACCGCTCGTATCTACTTAGTATTTGAACGATAAATATGAAAATTCAGCGATTTTGAAAAAAAATCCACAAATGGTGAAGGTAAATTTAAAATAACTTTAAAGGACAAATCACGAAATAAATATAACTGTTTAATTCATTTTTTCATTCTATATTTCCTTGATGACAGGTGAGGCACGGCCTCACCTGCCTCCCCTGACTGCACGTCACTGGCCACAACTCAACATTTACAAAAATCAAGTCAAAACAAATCACCTCGATTATTAACCACAAAGGAAATGCTACGCACGCAAATATGCATATGTGCTGAATGCGCAGGAACAATATTTGTATTTCTTTTTCTATGTTCCTTATGGGGAAAAACGCCAGGTGCCGAATGCCGCACGTTGAGTTTTGGATCTCCCATACTATGGGCACACACACACTTGCAGGCCCCAAAAGCGGCTGCCACGGATGGATGCTCAGTCGGTATGTGGGCTTTGGAATTGACAATCTAATCCCAGCGAGGAGTGGAAGTTCCATGGAGAAGCAGAAGCAGGAACAGGAACTGGAGGAGGAGGAGGAGGCATGAAAGAGTGTCACAGCTGAGGGCTAAATGCTCACTTTGATCACACGTTGGCCATCTTCCGCTCTCCCGCTACGTTTCGCTCTTCGCCGTCCGACATTTTGACGCCTACTCGAGGGACGTCGACATCTTCAACGGGTGCCTTCGCATCCCAGTTTTCTCACTCCAGAAGGCAGAAATGAGGGATCGCGCTGCATAATCTCGCTCGGATTGGATTTTACGCCGTATATCGGTTGAGTTCACCTAATGCAGAGGCTCTGTTGCCACTCATGAATTGAATTTAGGATTTCTTTCCCAGGTGAAAAATGTTTAAATTGATTCTCCTCCTCCTCCTGTTCGTGCAGGCTGGCTGCAATTTGGAGCGTTGCCGCCTGCCCCGGAGAGAGAACGTCACCGCCTGCCGGCCAAAACGCTTGTTGGCAGCGGGTGCCGTGATGAACACCCGAGGATTGGCTTTTTACACGGCAGCGTTACATTGTGCGGCACAGAGACAATCGGGGTACTTAATTAGCCGCATTATTCGACTGGGAGCGTGGAAGAAATAATGGCGGGGAAGAAGGAAATGTTTGCTGGCGGCCTGCTCTGACGCGGCGTAGCAGCCACGGGTTGGAAGGAGACCAGAATTTACAAGTCCGACAAGACCAGGGAGGAATTGTAGAGTACGAATCACGCCAAGAATCTGAAACCACCCCCACACACCCCCAAAAAAGACACATCCAGATCCCATCGGTGTGTTTAGAGCAGTACTTAAGATACCGACATCCCCCCACAACCCCAGAAAAATATCTCTTCACTTAAAATGGGATCAATTGCAACGCATGGAACAAAATAAAACAAAACAAAAAACAAAAACATGGATGAATGCCGAGAGCCAAAGGCAATTTTCTCGTGTGATGGCTATAAAGAAGCAACTGTGTGCCAACGTTGGTAAGCTGTGCAGCAGTTACACACACGCATGCACAAAAAGAGGAGACTCTCAAGAGGAGACTTCAAGAATGCAATGTCTGGAGGACGTGTTCACACAACATGACCTTGAGTTTGTGTTTACCTGCACCCAAATTGGACACGTCTTTACCTGTGCCGCTGAATGCCTCCTGAAGGAGGAAATCGCCAAGATCTCTCTCTCCCTCTCTCTCTCTCTCTACCCAGTCTCCCTCTCTCGCCCCCCCCCTCCCTCTCTCCCCATCTCTCTCTCTCTCTACCCAGTCTCCCTCTCTCGCCCCCTCTCTCTCTATGTCTCTCTTTCTCTTCTCTCTCTGTCTCTTACCCCCTCTCTCTCTTTTCTTTCTCTCTCTCCCCCATCTACCTCACTCTGTTTCTCTCTCTGTCAGTTTCTTATCTCTCTCTTTCTCTTCTCTCTCCCCAGTCTACCTCTCTCGCCCCCCCACTCTCTCTTTTCTCTCTATTCTCTCTCTCTCTCTCTCTCTCTTTCTTTCTTTTCTCTCTCCCCAGTCTACCTCTCTTGCCCCCCTTCTCTCTCCCTCTCTCTCTCTCTCTCTCCCCCCCAGTCTACCTCTCTTGCCCTCTCTCTGTTTCTTTTCTCTCACTCTCTCTTTTTCTCTCTCTCTGTCTTTCTCTGAGCTCTATCTCTTTCTCTTCTCTCCCTCTCTCTCTCTCTCCCCAGTCTACCTCTCTCGACCCCTCACTCTCTCTCTCTCTCTCTCTCTCTCTCTCTCTCTCTCTCTCTCTCTCTCTCTCTCTCTCTCTGTGTGTGTCTTTCTCTTATATCCTTCTCTCTCTCCCTCTCTCTCCAGTCAACCTCTCTCTCTCTAGCTCCCTAGTCTAACTCTCTCGCCCGCCCTCTCTCTCACTGTCTCGCTCTCTCTTTTCTCTCTATCTCCCTCTCTTGCCCCCCTCTCTCTCTGCTACTCCGCTCTCTCTGTCCCCCACACCTTCTCTGAACCCTCTCTCTCCCCCAGTCTCCTCACGCCCTCACTGTCTCAGTCTCTCGTCCCCCCCTCTCCTTCTCTGCCCCCCAATCTCCATCTCTCACCCCCCACCATCTCTGTCTCCCCCTCTCCCTCCCCACCCCCAGTCCCTCTCACTTTCACTGTCCTGCCCTCTCCTTCTCTGCACCCCCCGTCACACATCAGTCTACCTCACCCATCCTCTCTGTCCCCCCCCCCCCACTCACTCCCTCGGTTCTCCCCCCCCCCCCCCCCCCATCACTCACTCACACACAAACAGGTTTGCCAAAGGGCGATCCTGATCAGACCGACATCAAACGTGTATGCGGTCGGCTCCCGACCATCAAAAGCCACTCGACAACGTGCAATCGAGTGACGTCGTGAGAAGTTGCCAACTTTCTGATGCGGGAATTTTTCTCCCTTGTCGACACAGATTTGGAAGAGCGTTCCCAGGCAGGAGTAACATTGAGGGCCGAGCTCCGAGGTGTCCCTCTGCTAACGGGTAATTAATTACTGCGTCACACTTCCAACCAGCACAACCTCACGTAGCGTTTTTGATTAAGTTTGATCATGAAGCTTTTTAGCGTACAACCCCACCCGCTCCATCGCACACAACCAACATACGTTATATTTAGTATGGCCCCGGAAGCTAATTCCTATTAGCATATTCATACCGCAGGTCTCTTTCGTCACTCACAGATTTGTCACACTCGGCTGGCGCCGTATCCCACTTTCGGTGAAACAATTTCTCTGTTGACATGCGCGAGGAGGGTGGTGGGACGCGGGTGTCACTTTCATGTTTGTCGGGTTCGCACGCTCCACCCGCCCCCTCCGTCGGCGGATTGCACCCGGCGGAGGAATGGAAACGCAGTCAAGGAGAAAATAAATACAAGACATTTTTCTGAGCCGCCGTCTATTAGACTACGACACCAAGACATGACAGACCATCGGAACGGCAATGATGCACATTCAGGTTTACGTACGACAACGAACTGGGTCATTTTTGACATGGAGCGCCTTCCGTTGGACAATGGTTCATGATGCAACCGTACGATCATTTGCTTTCCGGGCGATTTCAAACAGATACTCTTTCATTTCATTTGAATAAATTGTCAAAGTGCGCTACGCCGGCTCTCTCTAGGGGCAAACGGAAGCATCACCGAACAGAATGTCAGAGTGGTTGACGATAGTATCGAAATACCCTTTATACCCTATATACCCTTATAACCCTTTACAGTTGGCCCGTGTACAGCTCAGCGATGGAGTACAAGTGGCAGTTGTAGATGTGACTCGGAAAGCGCCATACCACGTCATCGTCAAAGAGGAAGTCAATGCGGGGAGTGCACATGACTGAAAACTATGTACGCCCGGCATTCCAGTGCACGCCCGGAAGTATCTATTGGAATATTTGGCCAAGAAACGGAAGCCTAATATAACAACAGGAATAGACCTGAGAGACTAATAAGCTTAGCGCTACCTAGGATTAGCCGAGTAGCTACGTAGATCACAGGTGGTCATCCAAGTCAAGGCCCCGGGGCCAAATCTAACCCGCCACATTATTTTATTTGGGCCGCAAGATCAAATCAAGCATGTTAAAATCAATTATGCTTGCTAAAGTCTGAACCAAAATTTCAAATTGTCCCATGTAAACAACAATAACAGTGCACTCTAGATGTAATATGTGGAGGGGATGAAACATTCTGATGGTTTCCCCAAATTCATAACGGCCCCCGAGAGGAAACCATAACTAGAATGTGGCCTGTGGCAAAAAAATTAGTTTGACATAGATGGAGTTCAATGGCTTTAATTGGCCTTGCGGTGGGAGTGATTCACCTTTAATCCTGGCAAACGTTTGTCTCGCATCCCTTGACGGAGTTGATTTTCAACTTCAAACATGACGCTCAGCTTTTTCATTTCTTCTGCGCTAGCAACATTTTATTGCTGTCTTGAAGATTTTAGAAAAAAAAATTTTGGAAATCCCGTAATGCCCCGGGACATCAATTGACAGCCCTGAAAATGTTGATATTGAACCACAAAAACATGGTGTGACTGTCAAGGAATTAAGTAATTTGCACGAAGAAGAGGAAATGGGACTGCGGGACTTTTTCAAAGGGCTATTGGCAATGGCTGATCAATGGAATAGTCAAAATGTGGATTGCAGACTGACCTATGGAAATATGACATCAGATAAAATATGATAGATTGCCTAAACTTGATTTGGTTTTGACCTAATGGCTCGTTGGCTTCTCGCGCAAATGACAGATGCAATATGAGCATAAATTGTGAACGAGAGCGCAAAGGCAGCAAACGCACGGGTAGCAAACATATAACCTGCGGGAATGCACATGTCAAAGGCACCCAGGCACGCACGGCGGGTTGTAAACACACCAGACGCGGCGCGCGTACGCAGCAGCTGCTGCCAACCTGCTGAGCGGGGTGCTCAGAGCTCCACAGTACACACGGCATATACCAACTCCGTTTCTCAAGTCGAGAAGGATGAACTGCGCCCTGAGATAAGCCTGGAATTGAAAATGCAGGAAGTCTCAGGCAAAGTAAGGATGGGGAGAATGAGTGAACTTCACACACGAAGGCCCTGATCTGGAATCGAACCCTGCTCAACTACACTGTGAGGCGGACGTACTAACTGCTTCAACACCAAGCCGCCACAAAAAAAAATTGGCACTGTTGGCTTGTAGGAAGATGCCAGGAGGTTCTGGTCAATATGGTGGGTAACATTACAGAAGAAGGGCTACTGGGACCAAACACCGGGATGTCTGTTTTCTTTTCATTGAAGAACTTGAGTTACTTTCCTTGACACAGGACGGGAGTGAACTTAATGAGAAAGTGTCCTTTCTACTTAGCCAGGCATGGATTTCACATACGCGTACTGTGAAAGGAAACACAGCACTTTTCTTAAAATGGAACCCAGGAATAGAACATACAATGAAAACAGTGTGGGGCCCCAAGATTGAACTCTGTGGAACACCATATGATATTGAGAGTCCCGCTTACCTAAACCACTTGAGGAGGCTTCCATTAATTCCCACTTGCTGCTGCAAACAAACCAAGCATAATAGTGCGCTTCATCATGTCAAAGGCAGCAGTCAGCTGGAAGATGCAAACAAGCTTTTTGAACGACACACCAGGCAGTTGTTCCAGGCAAATCCTCCTCTCGGGTTCTTGAATAAAATGCGGTATGACACTACTTCATATCAATGTCAATCACAACGGAGCATTATCATTGTTATTATCTTGCATTGACCCGCATTAGGTTGGCATCATTAAAATCGTAATTACAGGCGAGGAGACGGCACAGATTGCCGTGTTGCGCGGGTGCCGGCCGTGCTAATTGGAGACAAGCTGACCCACAAAAATCGGGTCCTTCCCTCACAGAATTCCCAACAGGGTTTTGTTGCATTATATCTGACAACGTTTTCGCTCTCTCTCCAGTCACGATGCGTCTGGATTTTACAAAGCAAGCAGTATGGGAGGATGGTGGGGGATATGATGGGACGTTGCTGCTTCCACCTTCTGTCAGGGAAGCTCGCGGCCCAGCGTGACAGCAACTCACATCAAATAAAGCCGCTGGGAAATCTGGGAAAGCTTTCCCGAGATAGAAATAGAGATTAGGCTCCAACTTGAGGCACCTTGAAGATGGAGCTAATCCTTTGCGCCGCGTGTGCGGAGTGATCAGCCACACTATTTACACAACCAACACCAGCTCAGGGGCACAATTAGAAGCCAACAAGTGACCTAGCTCGCCGCCCCCCCCACCCCCCTCAGAGCTGCTTTCATATGACTTAAGAGGTGGTGATCATGAGAATGAGGTCATAGATGGGGAGAGGGGGCCAGGGGGAGTTGTCATTGTGACAGATGTGCGAAGACATTGTGGCGATGCTGCAAATAAAGACATGTCTTTAAAAAAAAAAAAAAAAAGACAAAATGCGCCAAAAACAACAGGACATTTTTCCTCGACACTTAAAACTATATGTCCATTTTTGGACCGCTTCCAGGACACGTTTGGAAGCACTTTCTTATTCTTATCTTGTCCTAGGGTAGCCTATTCATGCGACCGACACCAAGATTCCTGATCTTAAACGAAACAGTCATAATATAAAATGCTGCGGCATACAGACTGAGTGCCATTGCCATGTCTGGTGGCGCAGGTACAGTATAACGCGAGCGTTTATCGCGCCCACCTGCTTGCATCGCAAAGAAGGCGAGTGGGCGAGAAACAGAGAGAGAGTTTGAGAGCGGAAGGGAGGAAGAGGCATCCGTCCAGAAAACCCGACCGTCTTCTCATTAAAAGTCGGAGGATTCCACTTGCATTTGCGTCATCTCCCCGAGGAAAACAAATATAACTGTCTTGACACAAGCGCATTTGAATTTCATTTCGACGTAGCCTGTTGTTGTTTCCACCATGATAACGTTTGCATTAGAAAAGCCCCAATTTCACGTCATTCTTTTGGACTCATAACGTTGTGGGCAGTGACGAGGTACCGTCACGGCCGCATTAGAGCGCCTCGTCGTCCCGATGAGGCCCCGCCCCGCTGGGGCAAACTAACCGCAGATAGATTTCCGTCGCCAACCGACACCCAAGTTGCGTCCATAATTTGTAAAATCACTTCAAATGACTTCTCCTCCTCTTCTTTTCCTTTCGGCTTTTCCCCTCAGGGGACGCCACAGCGAATCAATGTCTTCCATCTATCCCGTTTTTTTGCATCCTCTTCTCTCACACCAGCTACCTTCATGTCCTCTTTGACCACATCCATAAACCTCCTCTTCGGTCTTCCTCTCGGTCTCCTGCCTGGCAGTTCAAGGCTTAGCATCCTTCTCCCAATATAGTCACTCTCTCTCCTCTGAACATGTCCAAACCATCTCAGTCTGGCCTCTCTGACTTTCTCCAAAGCCTCTAATATGAGTTGTCCCTCTAATGTACTCATTCCCGATCCTATCCAACCTGGTCACTCCCAAAGAAAACCTCAACATCTTCAGCTCTGCTACCTCCAGCTCTGCTTCCTGTCTTTTCTTCAGTGGCACCGTCTCCAGTCCAAACATCATGGTTGGTGTCACCACTGTTTTATACATTTTTCCTTTCATCCTAGCTGAAACCCTCCTATCACACATCACACCTGACATTTTTCTCCAGCCGCTCCAGCCTGCCTGGACACACTTCTTCACCTCTTTTCCACACTCTCCATTGCTCTGGACAGTTGACCCCAAGTACTTAAAATCCTCCACCTTCTTTATCTCTTCTCCCTGTAGCATCACTCTTGCACTGGGATCCCTATCATTCACACACATATATTCCGTCTCGCTGCGACTGATTTTCATTCCTTTCCTTTCCAGGGCATATCTCCACATCTCTAGTTTCTCCGCCACCTGTTCCCTGTTCTCGCTACAGATCACAATGTCATCTGCAAACATCATGGTCCAAGGAGATTCTTGTCTAACATCGTCTGTCAGCCTGTCCATCACCATAGCAAACAAGAAGGGGCTCAGAGCTGACCCTTGGTGGAGTCCCACCTCCACCTTGAATTCCTCCATCACACCGACAGCACACCTCACAACTGTCTTACAGTCATGATACATGTCTTGCACCGCTCTGACATACTTTTCCGTCACTCCAGACTTCCTCATGCAATACCACAGCTCTTCTCTGGGCACCCTGTCATACGCTTTCTCCAGATCTACAAAGACACAATGCAATTCCTTCTGACCTTCTCTATACTTCTCTATCAGCATTCTTAAAGCAAACACTGCATCTGTCGTACTCTTTTTTGGCATGAAGCCATACTGCTGCTCACAAATGTTCACTTCTGCTCTTAGTCTAGCTTCAACTACTCTTTCCCAGAGTTTCATTGTATGGCTCATCAACTTTATTCCTCTGTAGTTAGTACAACTCTGCACATCTCCTTTGTTCTTAAAAATGGGCACGAGTACACTTCGTCTCCATTCTTCAGGCAACTGTTCACCATCTAAGATCTTGTTGAATAACCCAGTCAGGAACACCACCGCCACCTCTCCAAGACACTTCCATGCCTCGATTGGTAAATCATCAGGCCCGAGTACCTTTCCCCCCTTCATCCTCTTCAGTGCCCACTTCATCCTTGCGAATGCTTGCTACGTCTTGGTCCACAACAGTCACGTCTTCTACTCTTTGTTCCTTCTCATTTTCCACATGCATCAATTCTTCAAAGTATTCTTTCCATCTTGCCATTACACACCTGTTAATACATTGCCATCTCTATCCTTAATCACCCGAACCTGCTCAAATGACTTCTACTGAGCGCATTTTACAAAGATTCCACTGCCTCTAGCTATATTTTATGTTTTAAGGCACACGCTCAATATTCATGAAATCTTTTTTTCGAGTTGATGACGATGCCCAGAGTGACGTCACATTTGGAACGCCTCTGACTGAGAAAGCGACACACAATGCATTTTGGGTACTTTTTTCGCCTGAAAACACTGTGTTGATCGCAAAATTAGAAGGAAAACTACATACATAACGCGATAGTGAATCGTGTGGTAGCCAATTGCGGTACCACGCATAAAGAAGGTTAAGTTTACACAAATTCCCAGCGGACAAATCAGCCCATTTCCAACGGAGCTTGTGCGCCATCTTGTGCATTTTCTGGGCGCTACATTGGAGTCCAGACGGCTCGAATTGATACGGAAGGACTTCTTTAATCGATTGCAAACATTTATGCTTTCCTCTTCAGAACTATTTGAATCATATTCATAACTGGATGAGTAACAAGAAAGCATCTTCTCTGAATCTGAACTCTCTGAAGCCATTGTTTCGATTGTTTGGATTCTGGAGCAAGGCAGTGTGTGACCCATAGTGACGATAAAAAAATGGTGTCGGTTGTCCTTTAAACATGTCATTAGGAATAAGAAAGATGTGTTAAAGCAGCATTGATGTTTCCGACACTGGATAGCTGTCACGGGTGCAAGATGGTGGTGGTGGACCCCAAAAAACAGGCAGGAGGGAGGAGCAGGGTCTACTTGAGGAATTGTATTTTAAACAAAGAGGATCAATCAATCCAGAGCTCAGACATGACAACGGTAAAAATTCCAAAGTGACATACAATAACCGTGGCTGACGCAAAGAACTAGCATGAACATGAATGACAGAATGGGTAAAACATGAACTACAGTGGAGACTAACAAGCAAACCTGACACTGAGTGGACGTGCCGGGAGTCCTTTTAACTGCCACTGATTACATTGACCAACACCTGTGCAGCTGCAGGCAGGGCACAACAGTGCAACTCGTTAGCCGCAAACCGAAACGTGACAATAGCTTGTTGGCGAGATGTCATTTTCGCGCATCCCAGAGACACGCCCACACTGTCGGACATTTTGATATTTTGCGATTTTGAAGACTATTTTGACATTTTTTAATCATTCACACTCTGCGTGGTTAGAGGCAGCAATGGGGATTTTTTTTCTTCAAATTTGGTGCGACACATTTGCTCAATTGAACTTTTGAAGTGAAGCTAAGAACAAGTTGTACTTTGACAGGACTGAATTCTTTGTTGGTCATAATGGTGGTGATTTGGGACAATTTTTTTTTCCCACGTGATACCGACCGTAAAAGTTACAGTAAATTGTACGAGCGTTCTTACCCGAGGACGAAGAGGATCCTAGTACATGGAGTTGAAGCTCAAGATAAAACAAATAATAATGCTCGTAAAAAGTACAAAGTTGAGGCTCATTTTATGTTCTTTCCTCTCCTGCAGCCTCCCACACAGTCACCGCCGCCGCCGCGCTAATTGCTAATCGACGTGACTCAGACATGCAGCGCTGGTGTTGTTTTTTTCTATCTTCTTTGCTCGGGAAACCGGCTAACGACAGGTCGAGCTTCACCGACGCCGCCAACACTTGCTAACAACACAAAATACGTTTTGTCGTCGTGTGGGGCCAGTAGCTTTTCTCCTTCGTCGTTAAAGTCAGAGTCGCCTCAACACCTGCCGCTTTGGACTCAGGTGAGGGCTGCGTGATGCGGTGGAAAAATCCCCATCTGGCTTTTTACAGTATGTGGAGTGGGGGCGGGGGTGACAGGTGTTGACATAATTTAGAACCTGCTGTTAAAATTGAGGAAACCGTTTTGGGATTCCGCTATGGAAGAGCAGCAGGTGCACGTTCCGTGGTCGAAGGGTGCTAATGTGATCCAGACCATGTTTGCAAAACCCGCCTATTTTTGAGGATTTCTGATGATGTGGGTGGGGGCATCGTCACTCCAGGAGAGCAGCGGGTGTCAAAATCATTTCTTTGTCGCGGGCCACATTGCAGCTAAGGTTTCCTCTTGGGGGCCGTTATGAATTTGAGGAAGCCATTAGAATGTTTAATCCCCTCCATATGTTACATACATAGCGCACAGCAAATTGATGGATGGCTTGTTTTAAAATCTGAAGTTAAGAATAGTGATTTATTGCGGATTACATATGACAATTTGAAATTTGTTTCGTACTAGAGCAAGCATCGTCAAATTTGACATGCTTGATTTGCTTTCGTGGGCCACATAAAATGACATCACGGGCCAGATTTGACCCCCAAGCCTTGACCTCAACACCTGTGCAGAAGAGCAACCGAACTGCTCGAAAACCTGTGTCAAGACCAGCGATAGGTTTGCACGGAAACGTGAACGGGAACTCTCGGCCGTGGCAGTGAAGCCGAAGGAGGACGCGATGGGGAAGTTGGCCAGAAAAACAAAAGCCTTCTGTTTCGGTGAGAGAAACTTGGAAGGACGTGCAGGAAACGCCTGCTGGGATTTTTTGGGGGGAGACAAACAAAAGACAAGACAGCAAGGTAATAAATAAATAAATAAATAAATAAATAAATAAATAAATAAATAAATAAATAAATAAATAGAAGAGTAAATAAATAGACGAATAAGTGAACAAAGAAAGAATAATGAATAAATAAATCAATACGAGATGAATAAATAAAGAAAGAAATATAGCAGTAAATAAATAAATAAATAAATACATGTACATACAGATATACGTACGTACGAATGCACCAGTGACGTGCGGTGAGGTTCATGGCTGGGAGGCACTGACGTCATTACAGTCAGATTTACAAACATATGAACTCCACAGAGTAGCTTATTCACCATTTGATTGGCAACAATTAACATGTTTTGTTTAAAATGCCATGTCAGCATTCTTTATATATACTGTATACAAACTGTAGCATAGAAAAAAAGAATTAAAAAAACGTTATTATCGTGTTACCTTTACTTATGAATGAAGTCCAAGTCTCTCTGTCTCAATGGACATCACTGCCAGTGAAGAAAGTCGTTCTTGTTCAGTCCTGTTCCGACTGTATATTTTCAGTCTTTTGTGCTGAGAATGACCGGAGTGGTCATTCTCAGCCGGCTGCTGCCTCACCACTCGTCTCCACTTAGTATTTGAATGGTAAATGTGAAAAATCAGAGATTTAAAAAAAAATCCAAAAATGGTGAAGTTAAATGGAAAAGAACGTTAAAGTACAAATCACTAAGTAAATGTAACTGTTTAATTTATTTTGTCATTTGATATTTCCATGATGACAGGTGAGGCACAGCCTCACCCGCCTCCCCTGACTGCACGTCACTGATACATACATACATACATACATACATACATACATACATACACAGACACACACACACACACACACACACACGCATACACGCACACACACACACACACACACGCACACACACACACACACACACACACACACACACACAAGCACGCATGCACGCACATAGACATCCATACATACATACATATATACATATATACATACACAGACACACACACACACATACATACATACACGCACGCACACACACACACACACACACACGCACGCACGCACACACACGCACGCACGCACGCATGCACGCACATACATACATACATACATACATACATACATACATACATACATACATACATACATACATACATACATACATACATACATACATACATACATGGCTGCATTTAGCTTCCTTGAGTCGGTGTCCATGACTCAAATGTTATCGTCAGCCAACACCGAAGACATTCCAGGAAAATAAATTAATAAATAAAAAGAAAATGCACCAAAATATGTTCGTATCCAGGGAGCCCAGTTATCTAAAAACAGTTTTGATACTTTTTACAAGACACTCTTTTTGTTTCCTGGCGTCAAATCTACTACCAGATGGGACAACAAGGCAGTCCACAGAACTTCAATTGTTACGCTGTCAGCCTACACACATTGGGGAAGGACAGTTTGATTCCAATTAAACAGTCCAATATTTGCACTCTTTCGAATGGCGAGAATAAAACCTGGCAGTATTCCATACGTGAAAGTCTCCCCGACATTGTACATGACGGTTAACTTCTTGTAATTGATAAGTTAAAAGCTACAAAGGCATCATGTGAACTCCTAAAACGCCGCAGTTAGCGTGAATGGGCAAATTACGGTCCTCATTAGATTTATTACATTAAACGACCAGCCGTCAACCAGCCGTCATTCGAAAAACATATCGTGATCAAAAAATCGCTTTCAACATGCAAAAATTGTGTCATTCAACTTTTGTTCCAACAGTTTGGATACACAAAATGCTGCGCACGTTGTTGTGAAACTCTTCTTTGTGGATTATAAGCGTCCGCCTTACACTGTCCCCTGATGGCCGAAGCATGAACATCAAGCTGAGCGCCATGTTATTGGGTACCCATGCATGAAAACCAAGATGCACATTTATTTGGGGGGAAGGTTTGGATGAAGCACACAATGGCAAGAGGGCTTTCTTAAAAACATGTCAGCTCGTTCGTTCGGACTGGATTTCAAGTGAGCCTTCCTTATATCATTCGAGCGTTCAGAGTCAATAAGAAGGATTTGATGATGCCTTCCATTTTGTGTCCCTCCGAGAGCGCTTCATCTTCACCGCGCTTATTAATAACACTCACAGTCCATCCTGAGGACACAAGACGAACCAAAAAAAAGGGTCATCCGAACCCCTCTGTGACAAAATGATTTATGTAAGGCAGCCAGAGGCGATTAGCAAGCACTCGGCGGTGCCGGGACAGCTTCGGGACGAGCGCGCCGGAGCGGCTGGAATTCACATGGAAAGAGGACGTGGAGGAAGGCAAAAGCAAGGAAGGAGGATGATTTACAGCGCGGAAGCTTTCTGGAGTGCCTCGGATGAGGGGCGAGCAGATAAATGACGAGAAAACGTCTGCTCACATGTGCAAACAATTTTCCCGCCGCAGAACAAGCGGGGCCAAATCAACTGTCTGCTCTGCATGTGAAGCGTGAACAAATGCCTTTCGTATTAAGTCTGGGACACACACACACACACACACACACACACAGATGCTCGTGGTTATACAAATAACAACATGCTCTATCGATCACAGCAGCCCCGGTCCAAATGCGTGTATTTATTTATTTATTTATTTATTTATTTATTTATTTATTTGGTTGGTTGGGTATGTATGTATGTATGTATGTATGTATGTATGTATGTATGTATGTATGTATGTATGTATGTATGTATGTATGTATGTATGTATGTATGTCTGTATTTATGTATGTATGTATGTATGTATGTATGTATGTATGTATGTATGTATGTATGTATGTATGTATGTATGTATGTATTTATGTATGTATGTATGTATGTATGTACGTACGTATGTATGTGTGTTAGGTAGGTAGGTAGGTATTTATTTATTTATTTATTTATTTATTTATTTATTTATTTATTTATTTATACATGTTTGTTTATTAATATGTTGGTTTATTTTATGCATTTATGTATGTATGTATTTATTTATATGTTTGTTTATTTATTTATTTATTTATTTGTGTCTTTATGTATCTGTTTATTTATTTCTCTGTTTTTATTTTTATGTATGTATGTATTTATTTATTCATGTTTGTTTATTTATGTTTTTATTACACTTTTTTATGTGTTTGTTTGTTTGTTTGTTTGTTTGTTTGTTTGTTAAGCCAATCGGATTTCAGGCTTGTATTGGCACCTGCGCAGAAAAGGGGGTGTGGGGGGGGGCAATCTTAGAATCTGAAAATCTGTGGGTGATGAATATGGAATATGGGTGGGCCGGCTGTCATTTTTAGTTGTAATATCGCTCATCACCACTGTCTTTTGTCTTTGTATTTTGTTGTTACTCTAGAAAGTAGGTCCGATAGTTTTGGGGAAGATTTGGACCGACATGCAGTACATACGCAGTACATCAATAAATATTTTAATTTTATAGTATATTCGGATTTTCCACAATGCTGCTATTTTTGCTTGTTAAGCAAACCAAAAAAAATAGTGGTGGA
Organism: Hippocampus bargibanti; assembly: GCF_051943395.1. NCBI lineage: Eukaryota > Metazoa > Chordata > Actinopteri > Syngnathiformes > Syngnathidae > Hippocampus > Hippocampus bargibanti. Next base: position 27,979,372 of record NC_142735.1, on the reverse strand, counting down.
TTTCCACAAGGACAGTAACAGATGGATGGCATTGCATGAAATTAATTTCAGATTTGGGATTTTATTTGTGGTGGGGGGTGACCAGCTTTCAGCCGGTGAGTGGACGGCGCTGGTCGTTGTCGTGCAAACACCGAAAGCTAATTAAACGTCCGCGCTTGTGCATGTCCAAGCAATGTTATTATCCAAGCAGTCAGCACATTTCTACTTTTTAATCTCTATTTCTGAGCCGCCGCTGCCCTCCGGGCTTGTTGGGGGGTGGCAACTGTTGCGCCAGGAGTAAATATATTAAAATTGATCTCCGGTACATTTACAAGGAACCTGCACAATATGAAAAATATCAACAAAAAATATCTCAGACAGTCGGCGAGTAATAAAAAGAGAGTTCCGCTGTTGTATTATTAGACCTGCACTGCTTTGATCCCCTTCCACTACCCCACTCCACCCAATATTGGACACGTAAATATGTGACAACGCCAACGTTGAACTTATATCCCCCATTCCACGTGTGTGGTTTCTTTTTCGGGCACTACTTGAATATGAGCGTCTTTTGGTTTGTGTGGGGGATTTGGGGGTGGGGGAGTGACTTTGAAAGCTGCTGAGCTGCACAGATAAGAACTCATTCAAATGTCCACTCGCAGCAAAAAATAAGGGAATCACAGCGGGATCCAAACAGGCAATCATCCTGCCAGTCATCTCAGAAAGATATCACAGAGCGAGCGCCACGCGTGAATCGTTCCCCCGGCGCTGGGGTGGTCTTCACTCGGTCGGCTCAGGTGTGTCCGCTTGGCTCCACCGGGATGTCGACCGCTCACCGTTTGACGGAAAATAACGCCGCTGAAGGGAGCGGCCATTTATCGAGGGCTCTGGCTCATAAATGTCAACCCTGGAGAAATTAAATGGCACCATTTGTCCGTGTTATTGGCTTGGGATGAACCTTTTGATCGAGGAGGAATCAAACTGAGCTTCTTGTCCGGGATAATCATAAAATGCCCATATGTGGCTTCGAGGAGACGTTTGTAAAAAAAGAGATTCATCAAGTCGACGGTGGAGGCTATTCCCAGTCGTCTTCTGGTAGGAGATGGGGAGGAGGGGGGGACACCCTGAACCAATTGCCAGCCAATCGCGGGGCACACAGAGACGAATAACCGTTTGAGTATAAAATCACATCTAAGGACATTTGAAGTTCCCATACAACATGTTTTTTTGGAACGTGGAGGAAACCGAAGCACCCGGGGAAAAGAAACGCAGGCGGAGGGAGAACTTGCAAATTCCACACGGGAAGATTATATTCGGAATCGAACCCTGCACCTCCTACTGCAGGGATGTCAAAGTCATTTTTGCCATAGGCCACATTGTAGTCACGGTTTCCTCTTGAGGGCCATTATGAATGATTCTTCTCCTCCACATATTACATACAAAACACACAACAAATTGATGAATTATAGTTTTCAAATTTGAAGTAAAAAAATAATAACTGTTATTGTGGTGTACTAACGACAATTTGAAATTTTGGTTCGGACTTGACATGCTTGATTTGCTTTCACTGGCTTTTTTGGCCTTGACTTTGACACCTGTGATGTAAGGGATTATCCAGCTAGCTGAATAGAAAGAGAGCTAGCTAGCGTTCATTAGCTAGCTCGATCTTGATAGCTTGCTAGCGAGCTCAATAGATGAGAATGGAATTTCACATGTTAGATTTGCTTTCGCGGGCTGAATAAAATGATGTGGTGGGTCAGATTTGGCTCCCTGGCCCTGACTTTGACATCTGTGTCCTATTGTAAGGTCGCCGCGCAAACCAGTCGACCGCCGTACCACAACCCGGATGGATTGTAATTGCTTAAATATGAGTCAGCATTCACAAAACTGACAGTCGTCAAACGGTAAAAGCGTCCAAGTTGAACAGATGGGCCAAGGTCATATCATTGACGAGAAACTCCTCCGCGGCCAAACGATGCTAATTTGGAGTCACAGCTATCGCAAAATCAGATTTTCAAAACACCAACGGTCAGTCTAAGACAAATTTTAGCTAATGGCAATTTATTATGAGAACACTGTTTTGAAAGGAAGCTGTATTTTTTTTATTCAAACAGCTATGAGAGTTTGCTGGTCTACAATTGGCGATGTGAAAATGACAAACTCGCGACAACTAACTCGCATGGCGGATGTCATTTCGTGTCCACTCTGACATTACTTTACGAATTAGCTCATATTCAGAGAAACAAGTACGTTTACTGTTGTATTCTACTACATTTTGATTTAGTGGTAGACCGCTGTTTTGAAAGGAACGTTTGCGACCAGCTAGAAGCATGCGTAGCTCAACAATTGGTGAAATAAATACCATAGCCTCACAGCTAGCTAATTAGCATTTGTACACATTCATTCATTTCTGCTCTGACACTACTTCACAAAGAGCGACTCATTTTCTTAAAAAAAATCTTGCAGCGATATTTTGATTCAGTAGGAAAATGCTTCTAAAATGAAATGTGTAACCTGCTACAAGAGTTAGTGTGTCGACAACGCGTGATAAAAAAAAAAACAATGATTAGCCACTAGCTAACTAGTATGACTCAGATCAGTTCCTTTCCAATCTGATGTTACGAGCGGAGTAGCTATTCATTTTCCAACAAATATGTACTTTACGAACTAAAGCCCATTGTAACTTTATTTGAATTTAAGTAAAAAAATACATGCAGTCAAAACCCGGTTTTCGGATGTCTCGGTTCTCAACCAATTTGGTTTTCGTCCAAAGATGGGGCGGAGGGGCGTGTCTCATTGTGACTGAGGCATGATCCTTATGTAGTATTCCATTGTGAGCAGGCATGTTTGTATTGTTACAGGTTTCTGAAACAGATTATGGTTGAAAACCGAGGTTTGACTGTCCATATATTTTTGGATAATCTCAATTTTATTCACGTAGCTACAGAGCCCATTTCGACAACAACTCATTCAGCGTCCCATTTTAAAGCCCCCACCTTTCAAAATACTCTCTTAGAAAATTCTCACTTTGATTATCTTAAAAAAAACACAAGCCTGATTATCCAAGACTCATTTGGTTAACTCAGCAGAACCAGTTAGCGGAGCGTTTGCGCGCACCGTAACTTTCAAGTGTGCTCCAAATTACACAACTACAGGTTATGTGATTGATATACATGTATGTGCACAGTTAACGACTTTCCTGCAGCTGTGCGGTGTCCCGGCCACACAAAGGCAGTGACAACCAGCGACGTCTCCGCCATGCAACATGCACCACAAAGACTGCTCTTGTTTACAAAGCCTGTAAATGTCCCATATAAAAACCGTGACACAGACAACTGGACTCTTGTCAGCCATTGATGACATTTCCAAAAATTCCACATGAGTTGAACCCGGCAGAAGAAAAGAAGATATTTGGTCTCATCTCTCATTTCCTTAATTTTCCGCAGTCAATGAAGGAGCAGCTGAATTTCTCTTCATTATGCATGACTAAGAAGGATACTTTGGTTTCTGTTTGTTCCATTTTCTGTTGCTTGTCAAGTTCAGGTTACAAAAGAAAGACTGCTGTTTTCGGTTGTGAATGTGTGGGGGTGGACATGGGCAAACATGCAAAAAACAAACAAATAAATAAACAATTAAATAGCTGAATAGCTGAATAAATAAATAACACTGAAAATAAATACATACACCCATAAATACAAATATAAATAAATATATAGCTAATATTTTTGGTTTTATCTTTTTTTTATATACTGTACATACAAAAACATTACAGATGGTACACCGATGCCTCGTTTTTAGCCCATTGTTCTTTATAGTCTATTTGTTACCCAAGTCTGGTTCAGTGGCTTGGCCTTTTAAATAATGATTGTGATCAAAAATGAAATGCTCAATATGCTCAAAGTGACTTAAGATCATGCACTTGAGATACGCCATATCAATAAAACAGACTTGAATTATCAAATAAATGGAAGCAGGCCCAACATCCTTAATTCTTTGGGGGGAAAGTTTGACCACCGCTGACCTCCACAGAAACAAAATTGAATCATTGCACTTTTCAAAGCTTCTAGCCCGGACAAAACCGCGGTACATGCGGCTTCTGCTTTAGCAAACCAAGAGGAATTAAACAGAGAATTTATGAATAAAAATGCCTTGGTTACATCGCCCGGCGTATAGATAACGCTTTGGAGTCTGTTCCACAAAGCAGGACAAACAACAACAAAAGAGCAAATAGGTGCTCAATGTATTCAGGTGGCACACCTGCGTGCGTAAAGAAGACACGCAGGGTGCGTCACGTGTCAAGCAGCGAACAATAAGTTGTTTCCTGTCGTGTGTCTGCTGGGACCGGGGGTGACACAAAGAGGGTGTGGGCGCTCGGTCTACTCACGCTGCTGTTCTCCCCGGTCCAGTGGACCATCGCCTGGTTGTGCGTCGCATCCCCCTTGAGCACGAACGAGCTGCTTTGAAGCGACATTTGTTTTTCCCGGGACAGCGCTCTCCTGAGACGCGGGTAGCCCTCCGACCGCTCGGCGCCAGCCGCGTCCTCGCCTTCATTCGCCTGGGTGCCTTTCGCGCGTCCTACGTGTCCCTCGTCCAGCCCGCGGTGGTCCCCGAGGCGCCCGCGGTCACGGCGCGCGGCTCCCGGCATCGCGGTCACCGCCGAGACGGTTAAGAGCAAGACGCAGAGGCGCGCGGAGGCAGGGAGCGCTGCTTCAACCATGCTTCGGGGCCGGAGACGGAGCAGGAGACTGGAGGAAGATGGATAGGTGTGTACTGTGTGCTAAGCGATGGAGTGTGAGAGGGAGGCGGGGCAGAAGGGGTGAACCGGGTGGATGGAGTAGGAACAACGTGGACGCGTCTCCGTACCAAACTGGAACGCAATGCGGCGCAATGGCGCCCCCTGCTGCTCGCAACCTGGCGAAATATCACCGAGTATACTCGACAAGGCGGCGTCATCTTGCTCCGGTAAAAAAAAATGGAACACGGAAGCTCAATTCTTGTTATGTTTTTTTTTAACTCACTGAATTAGTGTGACATGAAAGTTGCAATAGCAAGATGGTCTATTTGAATCCATTTTTTTCGCGGGGTTGTCAGTCTTTTTTTAAGGACACATTTTGTTGCTTGTTCACTTTACACCATTTCATAATCCCACTCTTCATTTCAATAATATGCTAAATTATGTTCGAGAAAATCTTAAAAGTTCCATCAAAATAATTGCGGAAGTTTACAACCTTCGACTACAAGCGTCGAAGGTAGATAAAAGGAGTGAAAACATATCAGGAGAGCACTCACAAACTGTGTGTGGGTACCCTCAGTGGTCGTTTAACAAATGTCAAAAGAAAAGAATAGGGAATGAAACAAAAATTCTGAAGATACTAAAAGGAGAGGAGTAGCAGTACCTTACATTGCAGGGGTTTCTAAAAAAACTACGAGTCCTTTGGCAACACAAAATTCCTACTTATTTCAAACCGATAAACACTTGAAAGGACAACCGACGTCTCCGGACAAGTTATGTCCATACTTTGTAAAATCACTTCAAATGACTTCTACTGAGCGTATTTTACAAAGATTCCATCGCATATAGCTATATTTTCCGTTTTAAGACTCGCGCTGAATATTCAGGAAGTCTTGTTTTTGAGTTGATGACGATCCCCCACGTGATGTCACATTTGGAACGCCCCCGACCGAGAAAGCGACACACGATGCATTTTGTGGTACTTTGTTTGGTCTGAAAACTTCGTGTTGATCCGTGTTGATGGTGAAATTAGAAGGAAAACACAAAAATGACGCGATGGTGAATCGTGTGTTGCAACAAGACTACTATTTGATATTCGCTGACACAAATTCCCAGCAGACAAATGAGCCCATTTCCAACGGAGCTTGGGCGCCATCTTTTGCATTTTCTGGGACGCTACTTTTCAGTCCAGATGCCATTGACGGCTCGAATTGATATGGGAGGACATAACATTTATGCTTTCCTCTTCAGAACAATTTGAATCATATTCATAGCTGGATAAGTAATAAGAAAGCATCTTCTCTGAATCTGAAGCCATTGTTTTGATTCTCGAGCAAGGCAAGACGTCTTGGCGTGACGTCACAAACAAGGGGGCGGGACCTTCTGAAACCGTCCATTTCCGGTTTCATTTTGAAGTCGTTTTTGGACACTTTAAGTCATTTTTATTGGTGTTTTTCATTTGACTAAAAATATCAGCCTGCGTGTTTTGGGTATTTTAGATGCTATTAAATGTTTTTCTGATGTCAGTTAGGAAACAAAAAAAATGGTGTCGGTTGTCCTTTAAGGCATAAATAAGTGCATCCAAAAGATAGGCTGCCAAATGAAAAACAAAGTAATGTCGTTTACTCAATACATTGTAAAAAGAAATTGTAAAGCGCAATACATTGGGGAGATTAAACAAATTCTCAAAAAAAGACTTTATCAACATCGCAGGGATAATACTAGTGGGCCTCGGCAGTACATATGCACCTAAAAGCTAGCAACCACTCAATTGACAACAGTGTGGTTAAAATCTGAGCGAAAGAACATAGATGGTTTGAAAGGGGAGTAAAAGAAGCTATTTTCATAAAACAACTAAATCATTTATTAAACCGGTTTGGTGGGGTGAGGTTCAATTTGGATTGTTCTCACAACAGACTTCTTAGACCATATAAGCTTAGTTATTCTGATGAGGTGATACCAGAGCAAATGGGGCAATCAGGCCAGTCGTAGACCCCATAATCAGTCAGGACAATAGAGGTAATCAGTGTAGCCTCAGGGAATAGTCCTATGCTCCCCCCAACCTAAGAGCAGGAACATATCATAGCAGAGTCTGGCACCGCCACGTCTGGAAAGTAAGGATGTAGGTCCAAAACTAACAGCAAATTTTAGTTTGCTGACGAAGCCTCTTGGATAAGAAGCGGAATGTCCGACACCTTCAAAGAAGTACAGATGACGACTGAAGAAACTTTCTCATCAATGGATCACTCTTGTACGGCTGAGAGCTTCCACAAACGTATAGTTCGTTGCTAGTTCATTTTCAAAACTTAAAAAGAATCTTCAGATACCGTTGAGAAACATTCAAGATAGGATTTACACAACAGCGGTTGACTACAGTTTTGTTTTAATCAGCTCAAAATAGTGCTAACATCATGTCGTTTGACGTTGGTATTCGCTGCGCTTTCACCCGATCACATCCTGCTCAACACTACAAAATGAGAAGGCTGAATATTTTTTTTGGGGTGGATTTGGAAAGTGATACAGGAAAAACAGTTCCCTGATAATATTTACAAAAATTGAGCGACTTATTTTTTGTGAAAAGTAAATGCAAAAAAATAGTTATTGCCTTGAATGTTAGTTTCTTGTTCAGGAGTTTTTATGTCTTCCTTGAATTGTCGTTTTTATGCAAGAGACATGGATTGGATTGGATTGGATTTGCCTTTATTAGTCTCACAGTGGAGAAATTTACATGCACTGGAAAAAATACACTATAATCAGTTTTGTTTTTGTTTCAAATCCTTTGTTGGCGGGTTATTATGGTGAGTGTTTTAGGAATTTGGTGAAAAACCTTCATCAAAAGTGACATCATTTTGGGGCACATATTTTGTCCATTCATTCAAAATAGCACATTTATCAAACGTGCACCATTAGAAAGTCTGTGGTAATTTGTACCCATCCCATTAAATTAGCTCATTAGTTCCTACATCTGAACATGGCTTTAACCTGGAACCAGAAACGATATCAATCATTTTATTGACCCACTCAAAAAAATGCTTGCTTTTGCATTTCAACTGGAATCATAAAAGTGATTTCCACCAATTTCAGAAGTGCGGAAATAAAACATTTGCAGATCTGACATTTTTCATTCTGCTAACAGCGGTTTCTTATCTGTTGCCCAGCAAGGAGAAGAGCAGCACCATTTATATTTGATGAAGGTGAGAGCCAGTTAATATTTGAAGAGACGCCGTCACTTCTTTTCTGTCATTCTTTAATACTATTTGGTCTTTCTTCACCTTGACACAGCTTGACACTTAAAAAAATGAATTAATAATTTAGCAGAACACCAAACTCAATGATATGAAATAGTCCAGCCAGCACTACTAAGATGGGTAAAAATCAATAAAGTAACCCTGTCTTGAAAAGAACACAGATCAAGATTTTGTGACTGTTTTCTATCTATTGCTCCTTTTAAATTACATTTAGGAGACGGCGTAGCAAAGCGGGAAGACGAATTAATCGGATGTTCCGTACTGATAATGAGGTGGGCGACTCCCCTCATTCCTTGAAATTGTTCCCATCCCCTTACTGATGCTGAGCACTTAATAATCTCCACCTCGGCTGTCACGTCGTGTCATTGGGAATTATAAGTGATGTGTTTAATGAGTCACCTCGCTCACGGGAGCCACAGCAAGGCCACAGAGCAAACAGATGCCGCCCCTCGACAGGTTTGAATGGCAAAGTGGCCTCAAAGAGAGAAAAACAATTACATGCAGAAAACAAGTGCTTTTCCGCCATTTTATCAGGCATGTCGATGTTCAGGAACTATGTTGCGGTAACCGTTGTAGCTTCTATTATATGCACAACAAAGCCCTAGCTCATATAAAAGTAGTTCTTTGGCATCACCTGAAGACATCTAGAACCTTTTGAGTGCGTCATGTGGATGGTGTCATGAAAATTTACTGACTGTGAAATTTGGGCCTGTCCAGTTGAACGCAAAGGTGACAGTTGCTGGAATTGAAGACCACAGCACCTTCTAGTGGATAATTATATCATTGAAATACGCCAAAGTAAGAAATTTCACAGATAAACACACTCCTTGTACAATATTTGAGCGATTCAACCCACATTCTCAATGACAGATTAATTTCTACCACAGCATTTTCAATTGAACGTCAGCTCTTTACGGTGACGGTTTTATCACGAAACAGCATTCTCTAGTTCTATATTTTTTTCATGTAAATAATTTAAAACTAAATGTATTTAATTTAATTGACTATTGGATGGTCTTGACAGTGAACTTGTGTACTTTTCAAAACTTTTAAATAAGAAATCTAAGAACTCCAATCAGTATTTCTTAATTTTACGTGTGATTAAAAAAAAGCAATTGCACTACTCCTCATATGTGGTGTGCTTTCCGAATTATCTTGCATCATCTGTCTGTAAAAAAAAAATACCAGCGCGCGCGCTATTTGAGACTGAATTAAGAAATTAATTCCATTAATGCTTATTTCGTGACATTATTTGGACCCACAAACAACCTGCGCCCATTGTTTAACTGTCCTTCATCACGTTTGCTGGGTTTCACGTTTGCTTGCACTCAACCAAACTACATCCGTATATTCATAACGTTATCTAAATACAATTGGTCAGGAAACATATCGTCCCGCCTTTTCTCGCACCCAATTGGCTAGCACCGACCACCGCGACCATCATTTTCTAGTGTCCTGTCTCGCCTGTCTTCCAAGGAGGATTTTCGTTTGCCCAATTTAAGGAGAAAAATGGCGAATTTGTGCATACGGAGTCTCTCACTCGGAACTTTGCGCAACGTTGTAAGGTTAGCGAACATTTCTGTTTGACTTTAATGCCATGTCGATGTGTTCGGTACGTGAATACCGTGTAAACGTTAGCATGGCGAGAGCATGATGATGACATAATTAGTCACACTGGGAGCAACATGCTTTGGATATAAATGTAGGAGAACATCTGCTTAGCTCAATTGATTGCGTTAATTCTGGAATAGAAAAGGACCTGTCTAGTTATAAAGGTTCGTCGAAAGAACACTTCTCGAACGCGCCGGTAAATACGTCATTGTCGACGTATACGTACGTCAACTGGTTGACTAACAGTCCTTAAAACTTGTCAAATAGTTTTGAATAAAAAAACACAGATAATGTATTTATGTTAGTTCGTATAACAGTGCAATAAATAATCTCAAATGAACCAACACGTTTGGTATTTCATTTTGTATCACCAGATTATCACCACGGCGGTTATGCACAGCCACCCAGCAGAAAAATGGTCACGGTTCAGAGGAGGCGTCGACTGAACAGAGTGCGGCAGAGAAGGTTCTGGCCGAGAAGACTCAGCTGGAGGAGCAGCTCAAGGAGATGACTGTAAATCAAACGCCTTGCGGCATAGCCGTTGGCCCAGAAAAAAAAAATCCTGACCTTTGTCACTCTGCAGGACAAATACAAGCGAGCCCTGGCGGACACGGAGAACCTGCGGACAAGAAGTCAGAGGATGATTCAGGACGCTAAAATATACGGTAAAGAGTGCTCCAAGTAAAAAGCGCTCTTTGTATTTAATGTTATGCGATGTCATTAAATGAATTACTGCACCACTAGGTATCCAGGGGTTCTGCGAGGACCTGCTGGAGGTGGCCGACATTTTGGAAAAGGCCAAGGAAAGCATCCCTGAGGAGGAAGTGACGAGCCAGAACCCTCACTTGAAGAACCTCTACGACGGACTGGTGATGACAGAGGTCCAGATCCAGAAAGTGTTCACCAAACATAGCCTTGTCAAGCTGAACCCGTACGGCCTCAAGTTTGACCCGTACGAGCACGAGGCACTCTTCCACGCCCCCGCTGAGGGGAAGGAGCCCGGCACTGTCACCGCGGTGACCAAAGTGGGCTACAAGCTTCACGGGCGAACCCTGAGGCCGGCGTTAGTCGGGGTGGCCAAAGCCTCCTAAGAAAGCCGAGGACCACATGGACATTTGGCGTGCCCGCTCTCACTGGAATGAACGTCACAATAAACTGACCCGACTTTGCCCCCCAGTACGTCTTGGAATTTATTCATGCCTTGGCAGGACCTGTTAGAACGCAGGCGTCACCAGCCACAAAAAAATGTGATTAAAATCATAATAAAAATGTTTCTCACTAAGCGGCGAATACTTGCGAGTATTTATAGCGAATGATTTTTTTCTCAAGGCTTGTTGAAGGTTGCAGTATGTGCCAGACATTTCATTTTTACTTTTCCCTTGTGTCTTCAAAATGTATTGGTGACAATGAAAAAACAGATACCAAATAATATCATGAAAAAGTACAATTTCTTCTTTTCCTTTCAACTTTTCCCTGCAAGGCGTCGCCACAGTGAATCAGTGTCCTCCATCTTCAGAGGTATGATACGCATGTTTGTTTTGGCCAAGCTTTTACGTCAGATGCCCTTCCTGACACAACCCTCTGTATTTATCCGAGCTTGGGACCGGCACAATTTAGAGGTGCATATTTTTCTAGCTATTTTGCCTTCGAGTTGCCACTGCTAGCTGAATAACACTGTCCTTGAGTTTTGAAAGGCTTATAAGTGAAATGTATTATTATCACAAATGGGAAAACCCCTCCGTGCATGCTAACAATTAGCACCGATGACCCTTAATGCAATGGGGTAGATTTTTGAAGACAAATGGTGAACATGTGGACACACATTACGCTGAATACATATACACCCCCCCAAAAAAGCTTCCGTCATCGAAGGTAGATTTGTGTGACTATTTAACACCCTCGTGTGGCCAACTTCGGTTTACAGGAGACGAGACTGAATTTAAATCACACATGAAATTTAATTAGGTCATTACCACTTTTTATATGAAGTACAATATTAAAAAGTGCTCGTTCGCTTATTTTTTAAGAAAAATAATTGTTGGTGGGAAGGCTGGATTCTCCGTTCAATCAAACAAGTACACCAGTCATCCATGGTGAAGTTTCCATGTTTAATACATGTCCATACATATTCCGCAGATTTATCTGTGCAATACAAAAATCTTTTTTTTTTACTTACAAAAATTATTACAAAAAATAATTCCAGAATGGGAAAATACTATACAGGTCACCAGTATTTCATCTTTTTTTCATTTATACAACATTTACAAAGGGTCAGACTAGTTTTGCAGGACAGGAAATAAATACCATCGAGAAAAACATCCGAGAAGTGTTTCACTTCATAATTCCCATTTTTTTCATTAACTCATGACTGGCAAAAAATCTGGGAATTTTCCAAACCAGAACAACAAAATACTGACAATTCATCCTGCAAACAGAAAAACATGGCTCTTTTGTCCTTCGTCCTGATATGTAAATACAGTGAATCCACACTGTATCTGTAGTTTTTTTTTTTAACCATGCCCCGTCCGTTATCTGAATCGCTTTATCTCTTATGGCATAATGCCTGCAAATTCAAATTTGGAATCACGAGGTGTCAGTGTCGTACCACTTTGTGCTACAACATTCCATGGCAGCACCGAGCTTAACTGGATGAACTGCAATTTCAGAACAAGAGGCCGAGAAGGTCCCTGTAAAATGAATCCAAATTAGGGCCGAGCAATTGAGCGGCCAAATTAAAATAAGCCGAGTTTTTTTTATAAAACAAATAATTACCGAGCAGGGAAAAAAATGGATGTTTCTCTCTTGTAAACTTAATAAAACACTAAAGGCCAAATCAGTGACATTTTCTACCTGCAATTCATATCGTTAATATCGTCAGCCATAAGGCACACAAGAAAATTATAATAAAAAAATAATAATCGCCTAATAATAATCTGTTATTGGAATTATGTCCTGTCAAATATTGAGCTCAATTCTTATTGCTAACTCCCTTGTTAAGTAAAAAAAAAATCTCATGACTGGAACCACCAATGCTAATTTCATTAGCCTTCCTATGGGGTTTCACATTATATATTAGCATAAAGCTAGTGGACTATTTATTTCAGTTTATGGTTTGGTTTCACATATTGGTGTTCACATACTGTTACGCTCCTAAAATACTGACCTTTGTAATTCATTTTGTCCAGAAAACAAGGAAGACCGAAGCAAATTCTGATTCTAATTCTGATTAATTGAATTTCTGGGGAACAACTGATGGATGGATCTGTTCCAATTTTAGTAGAGGTGGACGTGGAAGAGATGTTTCGGGCAAATCTAACTTGCTGCTGAGTGGTTCCAATGTAATACTTGGAAAAACTGATTTTAATACGTTTACTAAATAGGTTTTTTCAAGTGATATAAATATAATTTCATTGTCATTGATTGCAGATAGTTCAGAACACATTAATTCAGTGGACTCTAAGCATTTTCTTCTGTTCCACGCGCCCAATCTGGTCTAAGTACAGTATTAGGATTAATACTGTGTTTGTGGAATATGAATAAAGGAGAAAAATACCAAATCTACAATAAAAATCCTGGTTGTAACCATGGCTGGGGACCATTTTGTGCGAGAGTGCCACCTAGTGTCAACTGAAACTGACATCACAGTGCCCACCGGCTCCTGGTTTCCTTTGATCGCAAGTGGTTTCTACGACATTCTCCCATTTCTTAGCAGCGCAAAACCGCAGGGGAAGACGTCGCAATATTTTGATGTCATTTTTTAGGAGTGCGGCCGGAACGCAAGCCCCAAGACAAACGAGGCACGGTGGTTCACCGTATTTCTTGTTCCACGATGGGCTGCCGCCGCCGCCGTACGCATTCACAATGTCGCCGTAACGATGCGAGTCAGTAGTGTCGGTGTTCTCACGCCCGTCTCGGGGCTAAACGGCGTCCCTGGATATCCATCCGCTTTCGGTGAGGAAGGTGACGATACGTTTCCTGAGGACTTTGTCCAGGTAGCTGGGTAGGCGACTCTTGGAGGGGACCCCCTGCCTCTTCTGCAGGTGGTCCTTGATGATGATGGTTTTGACGGTGAGGTAGCGCGCCGGGCTCAGGTTGAGGGAGTTACACAGCCCCTTCTCGCGGTCCGACAGCAGCTCAAAGCCGGTCAGGTTCTCCATGGCGGCGAATTCGCCTTCTTTGGCTTCCTCCTTGACCGCGCAGCCCGCCCCGATCCCGCCGATTACGCCTCCACCCGGCGTCGTCCCGGCGCCGAGCCCGCCGCCGCGTTTGGAGACGACCACGCTCTTGTTCTCCTTGCGTTTCTCCCGTTTGTGGCGGGCCGCCTCGTATTCCGCCGCCTCATCCAGGCGGGCGATGCCGTTGCGGCGGCAGCGCTGCAGTTCCCTCACTTTGGCCCTGAGGAGGCGCTCTTTTTGCATATTCTCAAAAAGCTCCTCGACTTCTCGGTGGGCCATGAACTGGCAGAGCCCCCTCAGGCGCACCCGTTGCTCCTTCTCATCCTTGTTGAGCTTCCTTTTGGGCGTGGTGGGAACCGGCGGGCACGTCCCTGCCGCCGCCGAACCCGCCGTCACTGCGCCGGTTCCCGCCCCGCCCACGACGCCCGGCGACTTATCTCTGTCCCGCGTGTCCCGCGTCTCTTTCTTATCCCGGCCCAGGAAAACGGGCACCAGGCTGTAATCCCGAGCGATGTTCTTCCGCCGCTGGCGCTCGCGCAGTTTGCGCACGTACATGTCCACGTGGGCGCGTTTCATCTCGATCTCCACGTCCTCGTCGTCGTAGTTGACCGAGAGGCCGCTGATGAGCTTCTCGGCGTCCTGGTCGTATTCGATCTCGTAGTCGTCGCGTAGCGGCATGTAGCCCAGCTGCTGCTGCTCGGCCAGGCTGATGTCCAGAGGCGGGAGCGGGACGGTGAGGCTGGGCGACAGCGCCCCCCCGCCGGGGCACGTGTGGTCCGTCACCCGGTTGGGAATGTTGTCTGGGATGCAGGCCTTTCCCAGGTTGCCGTGGATGTACATGCTCACGTAGTGGTCCATGACTTCCTGGGGAGTGCGGCCAGCTCCGACGTGAGCGGCCATGTCCTCCTAAACAATTAAATAAACAAAAATAACAAAACATAAACAAAAACAAAAAACAAACAAAAAAAAAAAACACTGCGGTCAAAAAATATTCATGCTGCACTCTGGAAGGAAGGATACTCTCTCTTAAAATAAATAAATAAATAAATAAATAAATAAATAAATAAATAAATAAAGAATCAATCACATAAACAAATAGAGGAATAAATGAAGAAATAAATAAACAAATGAACAAATGAATGAGTGAATACATGAATTGAGAAATAAATAAATAAATAAATAAACTTCCAAAAGTCAAAGTATGAATTCAGTTTCTTTGGTTGAGTTTAGAATGACATTAATGCTCATGCCCATTGGCCCATGTTAAAGTTACGTTCATGGATTTACTTTATTAATCTGTGAAACATTTTGGGGGTTTTCATAACCAATATTTCATTCTCTTTTGATTTACAAGTTATTTTGAAGGTCAACTTAAAAAATGCTTGCCTTACACTGTGCATTTTGAGGTATTCAATGTAACGAGTAAAGACCTTAAAATGTATTTTAAGGAAACATAATCCCTCAAGTGTCTGTCCAAAACATACACAAGTTTAAGAAGTGTAATTATGGGGGAGTTGTCAGGAATAAGGCGTCAGAGTATCCAAACCCTCAGATTGCAATGGGTATTCAATGAATATTTGAGAAAGGTATATTTTGAATCCTTATTTCTCCTAAACACAGAAACTAAACTAAAACTTGAATACGTTTTGGAGAATCTATGAGGGCTGACATTTTTGGAAAATATAATCAAGTGATATGATCCACAATTTCAAGGTGATATTATTGGTCAAAATGACAAAAACGTAATAAAATATGCCCCAACATTGTTTGATTGCAGATTTGAAAAGCCTTGTTTAATTGAAATGGATGTTTTTGACCAGATTGATTCTGATGCCCATTTTTTCTGCACTAATTAAAATTTGGAGGGCCGTGGCCCCCAAACTCCTGTTTTGCCATCGCTACCAACGACTATATTATATATTTTATATTAAAATGATTACTTTTTTCTGATTTGGGGGGATAATTTGGTATGACCTTCGCACTTGAGTACACTTTAGCATCTGACCATTTTTACTTCCACGTGAGCGTTGAATCAGTACTTCTATTTTACACAGGTACATGTACTTTTACGTAAATATAGAGTATGAGTTCGTTTGCTCCTTCGGCACGCGAGCCCCGAAACGTCCGTAAAGTGAGAAAACTTCGTACCCAGTTTCCGAAGCCATACTGCTCGATGGCATCGAGGAGCGACTGCTCTTCCCTGCTCGTCCATCCTCCCTCCGCTTCTGGACCCCAGAGGGAGAAGCGACCGCCGTCGACCTGCTGGTAGCCGTGCCATCTCCGGTGGTTGCCGATTTCTGCGCCCGCCGAGAAGCACTCGGGACACAGTTCGATATCGGGACAGTCAGTGCAGCGAAGCCGCAGATGGGTCACGTCTGCCAGGCAGTTCACGCAGTACTTCTTCCCTAGGTCGGCCATGTTGGCTGGCTCTCGCTCCTTGTTGTTGGAGGCAGAACACACGCGCATGCGCACAGACGTACGAACGCGAGCGCTTTTTTAAAATGCCGCCATCTATTGGACTTGACCCGTGTGTACAACCGTATAAATTGAAAAAATTTCTTCAGCCGTCATCTGTCCTTTGAAGGTGTCGGACGTTTCGCTTCTCACCCAAGAGGCTTCACCAGCGAACTAAAATGTTGCTGGTTTCTCTGCCCCTATATATATATATATCCCGGTGCCAGACCTCTGCCCTGATAGGTCCCTGCTCTAACTAAGGTTGGGGGAGCAGAGGACTATTCCCTGAGGCACTGATTACCCTATTGTCCTGACTGATTATGGCCTACGACTGGCCTGATTACCCTATTTGCACTGCGTCTGTGTAAGCTCTCAGTCGTACAGGAGTGGTCCATCGATGAGAAGGTTTCTTCAGCCGTCATCTGTACAAAAGTGAAGGTTTCGGACGTTTCGCCTCCTATCCAAGAGGCTTCGTCAGCGAACTAAAGTCTGACTGGTCGTATCGGCCCCATTTATATATCCCTAATGTCCAGACATGGTGGCGCCGGACACAGCTATGATAGTTCCCTACTCTCAGGTTGGGGGGGCAGAAGACCCCTCCCTGTGGCCCCACTGATTGTTCCTACATTCCTGACTAACGACTGGCCTATTACCTCCACTCCCACCGGTATCACTTCATCAGCATAAAAATTAGTGCATCCAAAAGATAGGCTACCAAATGAAAAACAAAGTAATGTAATTTGTTCCATACATTGTAAGAATGAAAATTGTAAAGAGCAGTACATTGGGGAGACTCAACAAATTCTCAAAAAAAGACTTTATCAACATCGCAGGGATAATATAAGTGGACCTCAATCGGCAGTACATTTGCACCTAAAAGCTAGCAACCACTCATTTGACAACAATGAGGTTAAAATCTTAGCGAAAGAACATAGATTATTTGAAAGGGGGGTAAAAGAAGCGATTCTTATAAAACAACAAAATCCTTCATTAAACCGGTCTGGTGGGGTGAGGTTCAATTTGGATCGTTCATACAATAGCCTGCTTAGGCAACTTTCGTAATGCTGATGAGGGTCGTTATGCTGATGAGGTGATACCGGTGGGAGTGGAGGTAATAGGCCAGTCGTTAGTCAGGAATGTAGGAACAATCAGTGGGGCCACAGGGAGGGGTCCTCTGCCCCCCCAACCTGAGAGTAGGGACCTATCATAGCTGTGTCCGGCGCCACCATGTCTGGACATTAGAGATATATAAATAGGGCCGATACGACCAGTCAGACTTTAGTTCGCTGACGAAGCCTCTTGGATAGGAGGCGAAACGTCCGAAACCTTCACTTTTGTACAGATGACGGCTGAAGAAACCTTCTCACCTATTTGCACTGGTATCACCTCATTAGCATGACTAAGCCTATGTCATAATGATCTAAGAAGTCTGTAGCAATCACGATCCAAATTAAACCTCACACAACCATGGTGATTTAGCGAAGGGTTTTGCTTTTTTATAAAAATAGCTTCATTTACTCACTTTTGCAACCATCTATTTTCTTTCGCTAAGATTTTAACCTCACTGTCGTCAAATGAGCAGGTGCTAGCTTTTAGGTGCATATGTACTGCAGATTATTGTACTGCAGTATTATCCCTGCGATGTTGATAGTCTTTTTTTGAGAATTGTTTTAGTCTCCCCAATGTATTGCTCTTTACAATGTTCATTTTTACAATGTATCAAATAAACTACATTACTTTGTTTTTCATTTAGCAGCCTATCTACTCTCCTGATATGTTTTGACTTCTTTTCTCTACCTTTGACGCTTGTCGGTATTAGTTTAGCCCTATTGTGGAAGGTCCTGATAACTCCTGATGACGAGATAGAGCACTCACAAACTGTGGGTACCCTCAGTGGCTTTTCAACAATTGTCAAAAGAAAAGAATAGGGAACGAGACAAAAAATCATGAAGATACAAAAAGGAGAGGAGTAGCAGGACTGTACATTACATGGTTTTCTGAAAAACTACAAAGGGTCCTTTGGCAACACAAAATTCCTACTTATTTCAAACCGATAAACACTTTAAGGCAAAAATTAGTGCATCCAAAAGATAGGGTGCCTAATGAAAAACAAAGTAATGTCGTTGATTCAATACATTGTAAAAATGAAAATTGTAAAGAGGAATACAATGGAGAGACTAAACAAATTCTCAAAAAAGACTATCAACATCGCAGGGATAATACTAGTGGGCGTCAATCGGCAGTACATATGCACCTAAAAACTAGCAACCACTCATTTAACGACAGTGAGGTTAAAATCTTAGCGAATGAAAATAGATGGTTTGACAGGGGAGTTAAATAAGCTATTTTTATAAAACAGCAAGTCACTAAATCACCATGGTGGTTTGAGGTTTAATTTGGATCGTGATTGCAACAGACTTTTCTTAGATCATTACCAAATTGGCTTAGTCATGCTAATGAGGTGATCAGGCCAGTCATAGATCATAATCAGTCAGGACAATAGAAGTAATCAGTGTAGCCTCAAACATGCGGATCGAACCTCTAAAGATGGAGGACACTGATTTGCTGTGGCGACCCCTTGATGGGAAAAGCCGAAAGGAAAAGAAGAGGAGTGTAGCCTCAAGGAATAGTCATCTGCTCCCCCAACCTTAGAGCAGGGACCTCTATCAGAGCAGAGGTCTGGCACCGCCACCTCTGGACAGTAGGGATATATACAGGGGCTTGAAAAAGTATTCATACCCCTTGAACTTTCCCAGATTTTGTCACGTACTGACCACAAACATAAATATATTTTATTTGTATTTCATGTGAAAGACCAACACATAGCGGCTCACAATTGTGAAGTAGATAGAAAATTATACATGACTTTCACATTTTTTTTCAATAAAAAACTGAAAAACATGGCGTGCAAAAGTATTCACCCCCCTTTTCTCTAAGTGCAAACAGTAGTCTTCAGTGGTTGCCTAGTGATTACTGAGTGATCAGCTGTTGATTTAATGATCGAATGGAGTCCACCTTTGTGTAATCTAACGTTAGTATAAATACAGATGTTCTGTGACGGCCTCAGGGGTTTGCTAAAAGGATACCAGTCAGTGGACACCTTCCAGCAGGACAATGACCCTAAACATAAAGCCAGAGCTACAATGGAATGGTTTTAAACAAAACATATTCCTCTGTTAGAATGGACCAGCCAAAGTCCAGACCTGAATCCAATCAAAAATATCTGGCAAGATCTGAAAACTTCTGTTCACAAATGCTCTCCATTCATCTTGCTGAGCTTGAGCTGTTCTGCAAAGAAGATCTAGCATCTTGCATCTAGCGACTGCAAAAATTCCAGTCTCTAGATGTGAAAAGCTGGTAGAGACATACAACAAAAGACTTGCAGCTGTAATTGCAGTGAGAGGTGCTTCCACAAAGTATTGACAAAGAATACTTTTGGAGGCCACATTTTTCAGTTTTTTTATTAAAAAAATGAAAGTCATGTATAATTGTCCTTCTACTTCACAATTGTGAAACGATATGTGTTGGTCTTTCACATCAAATGCCAATAATATTTATTTGTTTGTGGTCAGAATGTGACAAAATGTGGGAAATTTCAAGGGGTATGAATACTTTTTTCAAGCCACTGTAGAGCTACAAATTTAGTTCATTGATGAAGCCTCTTGGATGAGAAGCGAAACGTCCGACACCTTCAAAGAAGTAGATGGCGGCTGAAGAAACCTTTTCATTGACAAGACCTGTCGGTGAAACCGTATGAATTGTGCAAAGTGCGCATGCACAAGATGCCTCAGAACGAAGAGGCAATTTAACATGAAAAAACATTTGCTGGGGCGGCCCGGTAGTCGAGTGGTTAGCACACCGGCTTCACAGTGCAGAGGTCGCCGGTTCGCGTCCCGGTCCGGCCTCCCTGTGTGGAGTTTGCATGTTCTCCCCGGACCCGCGTAGGTTTTCTCCGGGTCCTCCGGTTTCCTCCCACACTCCAAAAACATGCATGGCAGGCAGATTGACCATTCCAAATTGTCCCTAGGTGTGAGTGTGAGAGTGACTGTTGTATGTCTTTGTGTGCCCTGCGATTGGCAGGCAACCAATTCAGGGTGTCCCCCGCCTCGTGCCCGAAGACAGCTGCGATAGGCTCCAGCAACCCCCGCGACCCTAATGAGGAATAAGCGGTACGGAAAATGAGATGACATGAGAGATGAGAAAACATTTGCTTCTTCCACATTCCAATTTATACGGAAATACAGTGATACCTTGGCTTACGAACTTAATTGGTTCCTAGAAAGTGTGTGTAAGCCGAAAAGTGTCTTCCAAACATTAATTTCCCATAGGAAAACATTAAAATGAGAATATTTTGTGGGTAAGATTAGTTTGTAATCGCTGATAATAAGTTTCTATTACTGACTGTTTGTTTTTTATCTCTATGTTAAGTCTCCTAATTCGCAAATTTAGAATTTTCCTAGTACAATTTTGTTGCATTTTATCGGCTAAGTATCCGGGTTCCAGGGGTGCTTGCTTCAAGCATTTAGGAATTAACCGGCTCTGTCTACATCTAAGATTGAATCTGAGGTGGTTCTTTAAATCAGCTAATTTAAAGGTGGCCTTTTCTAAGTTACGTACCAGCAGAAGGATGTCTCTCCCAAAGTTGGCAGCAATACGTCTGTGTAAGCTCTCAGTCGTACAGGAGTGGTCCATCGATGAGAAGGTTTCTTCAGCCGTCATCTGTACTTTAGTTCGCTGACGAAGCCTCTTGGATAGGAGGCGAAACGTCCGAAACCTTCACTTTTGTACAGATGACGGCTGAAGAAACCTTCTCATCGATTAAAATGAGAATAATTTTCAACTAAATAAACCTAAAACGACACACAATATACCTTATTTTATGTATAATAAATGTGCTATGGTATTGTAATTAAAGAAATAAACTGTACTATATAATAAAGTTGTTTTATTTACCTTTGTGATAGTCGTTGATGGCTTGATGGAATGGATAGCTTTTTGCATAAAGTGTCTCAAGGAGCTCTGGGTTGTACATCTTAGAAGTTGTTATATTGCAACAGCAACAGATGCAGGCAGACAGACTATAAACTTCATTAATAACTGGTTCCCTTGCTTGTAGGTTCTCTTCAAATTACACAGATGGCTTGTGCGGGTTATTTGTGGAGCCTGATTGATGGGATATTTTAACCTTGCAGTCTACACTCTGCCTTTGAACTATCAATGAAGTTGAAACGAGTCCAAATTTCACTGTGTTTTCTATCCATGTTCTCACCTTTTCACTTTTGTTTTTTTGTTTCAAGCTCCGTCGTCTCCCTTTCGTGTGTGTTTCTGGAACCAGTGTGTGTTTCTACCACGGATCTTGACCAATCACGTGCGGCTTTAACCGAAGACTGGGTGGGGAATCAAGGGGAAAAAAGCCGGCTGCCATTTTCAGCTCCTTATTAGAAGCTAAGCATCTGATATATATTTTCTTTTTTTTCTTGGAACTACAACACTGGTAGACAGCAAATTTTATTCTGAGATGGCCAGATATGTCCTTAATCATATTTTTGATGATTTAAAAAATCTCTTTACTTTCTAGCACATTGACTTTTTGAGATATAATTTTTTTCATGTTTATCCGATAAAAGCTTGTGCAATACGAACTTGGAAAAATCATTTTTAATGTGCTTGAAAGACAACCAAACATGAATATATTCGTCATCAATGTCACACCGAAAGCTCTCCTAGGTGAAAAGTGAATATACCAAACGTTTAGCACCATCAAATGATGCCAACGTGGTCTACAAAAGTATAGAAATCAACACTCCCAATGTTCTACAACATTGATTGAATGAAACACTGTAGTGGGAACTTATTGTGCGCACCACATACAAAACGGATCGTCGTTGTGGCGAGGCACTGGAAGGCGCTACACAGTCCTGATGACCTGCGTGTTGACAGTGAAAACGGTGTCCTCGCTGGCCCTGATCTTCACCTCGCGATTCATCTGGCACCACGTGCACGTGAAACACCACATGAACTTGCAGCAGTCGTCGCAGCAAGAACCCTGCGGGCACCACAAATGGATCACTCGAGCGCAGAAAAGCCGAATGAAGATTGTGATAGGACTATTTTACATATGCACATTCTTAAACATCCAATGTTTCTTATTCTCTACTCATTTGCATTTGTCTAAATTCAGTCTTGAGTTATTCCGGGTTGAGTGAACCCTGACGCGCGTGGCTGCCGCTGCTCACCCACAGAAAAACTTATCCTGTGACTGTAAAGTGACCTTGAGAATTTTGAACGGCGCTTATAAATGAAACAGATTATTATTATTATTTCAATCTAAATATCACATGTTACACACTAACTCGTAGCTGATATGCTCCTTTTGAAATGATGTCATTCCCACCCTCTGTATGAATAACATCTGTGGGGGAGAGCTGATGCCTTTTCCCTCTTGGCCCGCTCCTCCTCCTCCTGGGAAGAGCATTTTCTCTTTCTGTGATGCCCAAGATTAAAATTATCTTTCTGTTTATCACTTTGCTTCCTGCTGATTTTACTACCATCTTCTAACACCGCGAAGAGCCATAAACCAGAGAAAACGACCTAATAGATTGTACTTCAGAAATTGCTCCAAAAATAAACATGTTTAAAGTCTTTTCTTTCTATATAATCCACCAACAACGAAAATGTTCATCGCAAAATAATGTGTTTACAAAAATTCCCCAGCATAACAATTTAATGTCTGATGAGCTTTACAAATTATTATTGAGTAGTAGTAGTAGTAGTAGCGTGTGTGTGGAGCAATTGATGCCAATAGTAATTAACGGCAAATAATTAAAACAAATAAATGCAACTGTACTGAATATAAATACTGTTGGTTGAACCAAACACTGCAGAAGTCATTGTGCGTACAACAGAACAGGGATTGTCGTACTGTGGCGGTGCGCTGGTAGGCTTTGTCCACCGTATATATGAAAGTACAAATATTGTCACGCAGGTTTAATGTGCATGTATAACAGAATATGTGGCCTGTGTCCACGGCCGAATGGGCAACCTTGAGACACTGCGCACATGTTAAACACAACGGGGAGAGTTTCGCTTCTTATCCAAGAAACTTCGTCAGCAAACTAAAGTCTTACTGGTAGTTTAGGCCCTATATATATATCCCTACTGTCCAGACATGGCGGTGCCGGACTCTGCTATGATAGGTCCCTGGTCTCAGGTTGGGGGGAGCAGAGGACTACTCCCTGCAGCTGCTCCACTGATAGTTCCTGTCGTTCTGACTAACTTGATTGCCCCACTTCGACCGGTATCACCTCATCAGTATTACTAATCCTATGTTACCTAAGCAGGCTTCCTAAAGACTTCATACACTGACCAATACTTACTTTTCGAATCTAACCACCCTTTACAACACAAACTAGGAGTTATCAGAACCCTACAGCATAGGGCTGAACTAATACCAACAAGCGTTGAAGGTAGAGAAAAGGAGTTAAAACATATCAGGAGAGCACTCACAAACTGTGGGTACCCTCAGTGGTCGTTTAACAAATGTCAGAAAGAAAGAATAGGAAATGAAACCAAACATTCTGAAGATACAAAAAGGAGAGGAGTAGCAGGACTGTACATTGCATGGTTCTGAAAAACTACAAAGGGTCCTTTGGCAACACAAAATTCCTACTTATTTCAAACTGATAAACACTTTAAGGCAAAAATTAGTGCATCCAAAAGATAGGGTGCCTAATGAAAAACAAAGTAATGTCGTTGATTCAATACATTGTAAAAATGAAAATTGTAAAGAGCAATACATTGGGGAGACTAAACAAATTCTAAAAAAAAAAGACTTTATCAACATCGCAGGGATAATACTAGTGGGCGTCAATCGGCAGTACATATGCACCTAAAAGCTAGCAACCACTCATTTGACGACAATGAGGTTAAAATCTTAGGGAAAGAACATTGATGGTTTGAAAGGGGAGTAAAAGAAGCGATTTTCATAAAACAACTAAATCCTTCATTAAACCTGTTTGGTGGGGTGAGGTTCAATTTGGATCGTTCATACAATAAGCCTGCGTAGGCAACATAGGATGAGCAATACTGATGAGGTGATACCGGTTGAAGTGGGGCAATCAGGCCAGTCGTTACTCAGAACGATAGGAACTATCAGTGGAGCACCTGCAGGGAGTAGTCCTCTGCTCCCCCCAACCTGAGAGCAGGGACATATCATAGCAGAGTCCGGCACCGCCATGTCTGGATAGTAGGGATATATATATAGGGCCTAAACTACCAGTAAGACTTTAGTTTGCTGACGAAGTTTCTTGGATAAGAAGCGAAACGTCCAACACCTTCAAAGAAGTACAGATGACGGCTGAAGAAACCTTTTCATCGATGGACCACTCCTGTACGACTGAGAGCTTACACAGACACAACGGGGAGAGGTTGATGTCATCTTAGAACTGCTTGCCAAATTGGTGAATTAATGCCATGGGGAGGAACCGGCAGGATTCAAGGTCGACAGATATCATTGTCGGCCTGTTCCCAAAATAAACGGCACCTGGACTTCCTGGAGGCATTGCTGCTTCTTCTACAACCCACCTCCCTCTTGTGCTCTCTGTGTCTCCATTAACGAGAGGATATGTTTTGAGGTGCTGGCAGGGACGTCAACACTGATTTTACACGAACGCAATTCACATTTGAAGATTCATTTCAAGAAATAAAGGAATCCATAAAAGTCCCCGTTCGCTCATGATCCCCCCCCCCCCCCCCCCCCCCCCCCCCACGCCCTTCCTTGCTTTTTACCGGGATGCCGTGGCGCTCCCTGATGGATGAGCGGAGCATGCATGACACGATGCAGCAGCAGTCAAGCAATGGTATAGCGCAGCACCAGCCGTGCTTGCTGGCGGTCTGGCACTGCATGCAAGGGAAGCACCACAGGCCGCAGCAACCTGGCAAAGAGACAACATTCAACCGGATAGCGTCGCCACATAAACGTGGTGCATGTATACCAGAAAGAAAAATAGATGTACTTGGGGGGGGGGGGATTCATTACAAATATTTTGCACACAAAGTTACAAGCAAATTGCACCTCTGCAAAACATTTTATATTGATATAATTTATTGTTCAAGTTACACTTAATTAAAAAAAAGATACTGTGAATGTGCTACAATGATCTGAATTTCAAAATGAAGCCACATGTGACTTACAGGTGCTCATGTCGCTGCAGCAATCACATAGACCAGTACTCCAGTTGGAGTGACGGAAAGAATTGGTCACCACTTGGGTCACCACCTGGGTGGGCTGTTGGTAGATGGGCTGGGCGGTGGGTGGCTGGTAGTAGGCCATGTCTGGAGGAGACAAAAAAAATGTCTATCCAATCATCAGTCATCGTTTAATTATTCAGATGGTTTCAGTTTTTTAGGTGACAAAGCCAAATGTTTCCTCGCAGTTTCAAGATTGAAAGCCACTGTTGATTATTTTGCATGGAATTCCAAACTAATTTTATATGTTCATTCATATTGCACTTTAACAATAACAAATAACATGAAATACTTTGCCTTTGAAAACTGTGCCATAATCTCTTCACGAGTACGTAGCTTGAAGTGTTCTCTCTTGATGGCTCTGTTTAGAGCTCTTGGATCCAGGCATATTCTGAGTTTTCCATTATTTTTGTCTATGACAACGAAGGAACTCACCCAGTCAGTCGGCTCATCAATTGTCTTTATTACATCCCTGCTCTCCATGTTTTCCAATTCTGATTTTAGCTGCTTTTGGAGAGCAAATGGGACTTTCGTGCATGGATGTATGACTGGTGGCACACTTTTGTCCACCCTGATTGTGTGTTCTCCTGGTAGGCAGCCTAACCCTTGAAACAAGTCTTTGTACTGCTCCATCAGTTGATCATATACTGTGTCTTTTTGTCTGTCCATGACAAAAACTCTCTTCACTAGGTGTAGTCTCTCACATGCCGACAATCCTAGTAGACCCTGCACATCCCTGTGAACTATGATGAAAGATATCTTATGTAATTGGCCGTTATGTGTCACATTCACAATGCATTTTCATTTCATTGGTATGACCGCACCCGCATAAGCTGTGACTTTCATGTTTGCTCTTTGTATTTTTGGTCTCGGTCTGATCTTCATGAAATCAGTCTCTGAAATGACATTCACATTGGCTCCAGTATCCAATTTGAATTTTAGATGAATGTCGTTCACTTTCAGTGTCATGATCCAATCTTTTTCTTCTCTTTCATCTTTTACAGCACTCACATAAAGTTCATCCACTTCATAATGATCATCTACTGCATCTACCTTGCCTTTCATTTCTTGGTTCCTGCAGCAACGAGCATAGTGATTTGCTTTGTCACAGTTTTTACATATTTTCCCATATGCTGGACACTGCTAAGGGGGATGTTGCGTACCACGAGTACAATTTTTTTCTTTGAATATCCTATTTTTATTGGGTTGTCTCACGCTTGCTTTCATAGTCAGCAGTCTTGTTTTTGTTGAATCTGTGTGCATTTCTTTCCACCTCATCCACATCGCAGCTAGCATCATTTAGCAGCTCTTTAGCCTGTGATTTAACAGTCTCAGCGGCTCTACAGAGTGCTAAGGCTTTTTCCAGGTCCAGATCTGATTCTCTGGGTAGCCTTTCTCTCAGTTTATTGTCCGTAATGCCACACACTATTCTGTCTTTGATCAGTGATTCTGTTAATCCACCGAACTCACGTCTTTGGACAGTCTGCGGTTGGATGGATGCATGGCTTGAGAAGCCCGCGATAAGAAGAAAGGAGCGCCGATGCGTATGCAGAACTGTCGCGGCTTGGAATTGAAGCGGATTTATGTGGGACAGGAGATGTGAGACAATGTCTTTTCGTCAATGGATGCTACAGCTTCGTGTTTGCTTTCAACATTTAGCTTGTAGTAGACGTGCAAATTCCACCATGAGGTCCCTGATCCACTGCTGAAATAGATGCTTTGATCCTCTCCTCGTTCACTAGAACTGCTCACTGATCACAAAGAGGGTACAGCAAGTCCTGAAGAATGAATGACTGTGTCTTTGTGTTGTCATCTTACTTGTTTTTTTTTTTCCCAAGATCAAAGTCAAAGTCAGCTTTATTGTCAAATATGCTAATATGCATGACATACAGCACAGATGAAATTACTGTCCTCTCGGACCCAGCATGCAAGGCATTTATAATTACTTAACAAACATAAACATGAAAACTCCAATTTGCCGGGAGAGGGGAGCCGCTGCATCTTGGGGATTTTTTTTTTTTAAATAACAAATATGATTTTGTTCTTTTGACTTCAAGACGGCGCCGCGAGAGTGGCTGCCTTTCCAGAAGCTCATGTATTTTGTTTTTCTACTTTCATTCCTTTCATCACTTTGCTGCTGTGAAATGTAAATTTCTCCACTGTGAGACTAATAAAGGCATATCCAATCCAATCCAACACAAAGACACAGAGTCATTCATTCTTCAGGACTTGCTGTACCCTCTTTGTGATGACATGAAGCAGTTCTAGTTGAAAGAGGAGAGGATCAAAGCATCCATGTCAGCAGTGGATCAGGGACGTCATGGTGGAATTTGTATGTCTACTACAAGCTAAATGTTGAAAGCAAACACGAGGCTGTAGCATCCAAAATTGGATTGGATTTGCCTTTATTAGTCTTACAGTGGAGAAATTTACATTTCACAGCAGCAAAGTGATGAAAGGAATGAAAGTAGAAAAAAGAAATACATGAGCTGCTGGAAAGGCAGCCACTCTCGCGGCGCCGTCTTGAAGTCAAAAGAACAAAAAAAAAACTAAATAACAAATAATATGACAATACAAAGACAACATGACAAAACATAGACAAGATGGCGGCGCGTGAACACGCAGCGGCTCCCCTCACCCGGCAAATTGGTGTGTTCATGTTTATTATGTTCCGAGAGGATAGTAATTTCATCTGTGCTGTATGTAATGCATATTAGCATATTTGACAATAAAGCTGACTTTGACTTCAACTCGCCATCATTTTGAAATGCAAATACATTGGAAAACATTGGTATGCTTTCTTTTTACACTGAATTTACGCAGATTTGATGACACATACTAAATGATAAACTAATAAATAAAATTAATAGTAATGATTATAGTTAGGACCTTGTTTGGCAGGTTCCGTTTTAACGAGGTTAACTCGTTAGCCCCGAAGCTAATAAGGGCCCCACACTCCGCGCACCGACAACTGCGACGTTTTTAAACTATCTGTTTATTCGTAGGAAATAGGGGCTAATGCTATTATGATATGATGATATAAAAGAGTTGGGGTGTTATAAACGTACAACAACAAAATAAGATTAATGTAATATAAGCTGCCTTTAACAGTGCCAGTCATTCATTTGGGGCCCGCATTCTCATCAGAATCATCTTTATTGCCAAGTACTATGGAGAACACACAAGGAAGCAAATCATTAATGAAACGTCGTCGTTTTGTTACGTGCATTATAAATTCATAAAACAGCGTTATATAAATGAGATTAGAATTTTATAAAAGAGCATCTGAAGCCAATATGTATTGTATTCTATTGTTTTACTTGTGTAAAATCGACCTTGAATCTAAGTCAATTCTCCTTCCAAAGTTTAACAAGAATAGCCCAAAATCGGACAAATAGTTTGAATTCGGAGGAAAACATCATACCCGGTCGAAATCGTTACCTTTTGCTCTCCGCGTGTAGAGGAAATTGAGAGACAGAGAGGGCCAATGCAGTCAAGTGCAGCCTCTTTGGGAGACAGTAAGGAAACTTTCGATTTCCACGGAATCAAAACGGCCACCCCGCCCCCAACTACACCCCACCTTGGATATGAAAACAAATAATCTGTAAAGAAATAGAAAGTCATGCTTAAAAACACACACACACACACACACACGCACACGCACACGAACACGCACACACACGCACACACGCGCACACACACACACATTACGGTTCTACACGCAAAATTGAGTTACTACATTATAAAGTTACAGGTCATTTGCTGTATGCGTCATATTATACAGTACAGGATCGGATCAGTTTTAACACTAACACATGATGTGCGTGATTTATATTACCCACATTTACATATTTTTATGTATATTGTTGGAACTTTCACAACAAAATGAGAGAAGTTGTCAGCGTGTCATCTGATTTCACCAAGGTCCTCTTGATATTCTCTTTCAATCTAGAACTGCTTCATGTAACAAAGAGGGGACATAAATAAGGTGCTTCAGAAAGTTGGTGCTCACGTATTTTGTTTTTCTACTTCTTTCATTCCTTTTATCTTCCTTTTATCTTCATTTCATTACTTTACTGCTGTGTAAATTTCTCCACAGGTAAATTCAATTCAATCCAATCCATTTTTTTTTCCTTATCAGTTATTTTGAACAAATATGTCCGGAGGCATGATTAGACACTATTTGTGTTGTCACTTTTATTTTGGTGATTTTTAATTTCTTTGATTTTTTTGTGCTAATTTCCATATTGGGCTGAATCCAGATGTGTCTCTTTTTACTTTGACGATTTAGATTCTCATAAAAATAAACAACGGATGCAACTAAAGTAAAAAGTTCAAGTGCCAGTTTTGGACATAAAAATTAAAAGTAGTTGTGCAGATTATGATGGTGTAATTTTGAATGACATATTTATGCCATATTCACAAAAAAAGCATTTTAACACGTGTGTCAACTTCTATTGCTTACTGTATACAAAGTATGTATTTATAATCCAAACAGTTTTTGCTTCCGATTGTTAAGAATCAAAGAATTAAAATATTTCCAAATGGAGCATCACTGTGAATGGAATGAATTTTCATTTTTATTCAGACTTGTCAATCCTTTACATGGGAAGTTCATGGGGCCTAACGTTGACATGACTTTCAAACAGCACAAAAAAAGACTAATAATAACATCAACAGTAACACAAATGCCAAAATCGGATGTGGGACAGAAGGCCAAGTTGCATGCTGCCAGGGGGGGGGGGGGGGGTCTTGAATGATACTCTCAATGAAATTTTGCCAGCTTGAATGACACTCAGGAATGGATACAAAGATGAGAGAATCAAAAAGAAAATACATTAGCACATCCGCAGCGGCACACAACAACAGTAAACTTTGCTGTCTGAGAAAAATCGAGGTGAAAGTTAAAGAAAAACAAAAAAGGGCAATGTACAGTTTGAAACAAGCGCATCAATTCTTCAAAGGAGTCGCAGTTGCATTTCATGAAATTAGATCTACAAATGTACACAACAGAGCCCCCCCAGTAAATAAATCTCAGGGTCAACCCCCCGCCTCTGTCATTCATTCAGTGCACGAGCTCCAACTGGCTGCTGGAGAAGGGCAGCACGCCGCTGACGTAGTAGGCGATGCCCAGGGAGAGCAGGGCGATGACCACCAGAAGCAGCAGAACTCTCCAGAAGCCAAGGTCTTCCACAAACTCCTGCCAGGTGGTGCGGAAGCTGGACAGAACGCCCTCGCTGCCTTGCAGATTGGGGTTGAGCAGCGAGTGGCTCTCCATGGCACTGGGGGCACGCGCGAAGGGGTTATTTGCTGAACCACTCGAAAAAGTAAGTTTAATGGGCCATTATTTTTTTTTCAATATGGCGATTTAATTAGCCGCAATATTTTTCAAGACCCTCTTCCCGTGTGTTTTTATAATAGTGGACACGATCATTGATATAATGTGTAGATAAGTAAACAAAATGTACTGAAAAGATATTAAAGACATTGAGGGCGAAGGGAAGAAAAATCATGAGGAAAACAACAACAAAATTTTGGTCCAAAATGGCTTTCAACGTTTTTGGTTGACGATCAATGGCCGACAAAATCAAGAAAATCAAAGTTAACTCATTCACTGCCATTCCCAAATTTATTTGGGAATTGAAAAGCATGACGGCAATGTTTGTCCTTCCTACAAGGGGGCAGGATATGCCTTTTCTACAGCCACCCCCAATTCAAACTCGGATGACTTCAAACACATATAACTTGGGAATTAACTCTTTTTTTTCTGATGAAAGAAGAGTCTTATTTGTTTTTGACTTCAAGATGGCGCCACAAGAGTGGCAGCTCCTGTGTTTAGTTTTTGCTGTGAAATGTAAATTTCTCGACCGTGAGACAAATAAAGGCTCATCTAATCTAACCTAATCTAAGGTTTCTTACGCTGCACTGTAAACCCGAACAGTACTACTGACTCAAAGTCATTGAGGTCAGTCAACTCAAAAGCCGATTTTTTGTTTCAAAAACTTAAACGTTTTGAGTTTTCTGAATAGTCATGCGTTTTTAATTTGCAGTAAATCAATACTTTTGAGTTCATGGCTGTCGTATACTTATATATTTTGAGTAAACGGCAGAACGCTGCGTGATGGTCTCACCGGGCGCGGTCTCACCGGGGCCATTTTTACTTCTCGACGGCTGAAGCGTGCAGAGACCCACGAATTCAGGTGAGAAGACAAACAACATTATTTAATATTACGAGGACCCAGTGTATCAATGCTGTAGTCGGTGCACAGAAAAAGGATATTTTGTTGTGTCGACGGCAAAATTGGAAAGTCAGTTTGTGGAACTTGCCGCCTTTCACAAGTTAGCAAAGATGCTAGTCCGTGTTCGTGCTTGCGACTGAGGACTTCTCATCCACTCTTTCAGCTGCGTTGTCTTGAGCCCGGGACTTCTATTTTAAGCGCTGTGGCGATATATGTATGAATTTTTCTTAAACGTCTCTTGTCTGTTGAAAGACACAGAAGTGTTATTTAGAGAATAGTACCGCGCAGGTTTAGTTGGGCGGTGGCCGAGTAATATCTGTTGCAGGTTATGTTTGTGTCCGCGAAGGTCCGAGAGTAATCGTCAAATGGGCGTAAAATTAAGGTTTATATAAAAGGGTTACACGAAATCCTCCACGCCGTGGCTGCAACGCCCAGCAGGTTAATGCTTTGAGTTAACTTTGTTTGCAAACGACAGGACCGCGTGTCAGTGTCCAGCACAAGCTATAGGCTTAAGATATCTATACACGTGCAGCGGTAGTGCTGCAGTTTTAAGAATGCACTAAGTAAATATAATGATAGCCAAAAAATGTACAGTGGATTGTAATATGTACAATTGATGCAGTTTAAATGGTTATGCATGTGTAAATTAAACATGAACTTTTTTAAAATGTATTTTTGGCATTTTAAGGATACCGAGAGAGCTGCTGGAGGCCAAGTCATCAAACTGCAAACGCCTGACTGGTTTGATTGCATCATTTAATCTGGTACATTAGATTTATTAAATTTAAAAAGTTAACATGGATAAATGTGTTTTATTAAATTAAAGGATTACATTCATTGTCATGTTTTTTTCTCTTCAACCTTTCAGCCCCCTGTGCTATATTCTTAATTACCTGATGAATATCATACTACATGTAGGTATTTTTTATATTGAACAGAATTTTACCTTTTTAACATATATTGGAGTATTTTACACCATTAGTTGAGACTTCATTGATTGTTCTTTCTTTAAAACAATCTCAAGTCTCACATTCTCCTCTGCTCTTACCAACAACTGATGTTCATTAATCATTACAGTGATGCAGTTGTTAAATTGCAATAGGGATAGTGCGGAGGTTCCAAACTATTACGAAGGATATGCTTGGATTTGAGCTATAATAATCCGTAACTGTCTTTAATTTGGACCCACTAGAATCACACCAACTTTACTTTGCTTATCCAAACACGTACTCATTCTTGAAAAATGTTTAATGTAATTGCAGGCCTAACATGGACTGGAGATGCAAACTGTTCTACATCCCTGGATACTCAGGCGAAGATGACTCCGAGTTCTTCAAGACATGCAACGTATGTATTACCTGACTTAACACAAATGTCTATCTATGGCCACAATATATGCTATAACCTTTTACTTTATTCTGTATGTGTACGTTTGTGTGTATTTTGCAGTGGGAAGAGGATCCAGACATTGAAAACACTCCTGTTGCACTTCTCTCCGTAACAACTGACAACCTCACTGGTGCCATCTTGTTTAACCCCGACAGCATTTCTGTTGTGATAGAAGATGGCATTATTGTGAGATGTCTCCCCAGGTTGGCTGATGCACACCTCCTCTTGTTTGGTTTAATGTATGCATTGCATTTAGATTATCCAAGAAAATTAATCCTCACATTCCCCTTCATTCAGAAAATACTGCTGTGTCTTCATGATAACAGACCACTCAAACCATGCTTGCTAAGTTTGAAAAATGCTTTGTTCCGCAATATTGAAGGCCTCCAATATTACGGAACAAAGCAACACTCGATAAGTAACTTTAGTTTTACTCTGCTTTGTATACCTGTTTGTGACTGATTTTATATTAATACTTTGATATGTAAACTTGGATTCCACCAGAATGTCTTTTTTCGTTTCAGGAATACTGTGTTTGTTTTTAGTAAGTTTTACCTTGATTTGCACCTTATAACGAGTACATTGAAATGTATTCGGTTGTATTTATTCAAGTACAGTAAAGTCTCGTTATATCGATATTCAAGGGAGTCCGAAAAAATATCGATATAACCGGGACTATCGATATATCCGACCCTGTTTGCATGTAATTTTCTCCGTGCGTGCATAGAAATAGTATCGATATAACCGGGACTATCGATATATCCGATATCGATATAACGAGACTTTACTGTATATGCTTTTCAAAGAATTTATTTTTTTAACAGAACAGCAGAGTATAATTTGTTGTTTTTTTCTGTTTTGTTGTGTTTATTTCACATCTTCTGCTCAGGGGTTTATTTGTTGTTTTGGTACGTGGACATGCTGTGCATTTTGGTACTGTTATCATTTGTTTTATCAAAGGTTGTTTTAAACCTTAATAAAAAAATGTGGACTAAAACAGACGTGAGGTGTGTTTTTGTTTTTAGACATAGAAGGCAAATGTAAGTACAGTATACATGAATATATTTTCATGGAACATTATAAATTTGAGTTGGTTAAGCTTAAATATGAAACCTAATTTTAATTTGAAAATTAAGAAAACATTAGAGTAAACTGAAAGTACATCTTTTAAGTTCAGGCAAACTCATAACATTTAAGCTCAATCAAACTCATAACTTTTAAGTTCAGACAAACTCATAAAATTTATTTACACTACTCAAACATTTTGAGTAAACTACTTGAACATTTTGAGTTAACTACTCAAACATTTTGAGTTAACTCGACTCAAACATTTTGAGTTAACTGTACTCAAAAATTTTGACGTAATCAGTTGCCATATAAATTTTGAGTACTTTCAACTTGTTGGGTTTTACAGTGTGCATTGAATGTTTATGTAGTCCTGGAACTCAATATTCTGTGGGTCCTGCAATTTGAGTGTAAATGACAAAAACCCTGGCACTGGAGTGGACACATGTTTGCACATTGTCTGGCAGTGAATGAGTTAATTGTGGGGAGGGTCTGAATACAGTGATACCTTGGTTTATGAACTTAATTGGTTCCCAGAAAGTGTCAGGCGAAAAGTGTGTATTCCAAACAGTAATTTCCCATAGGAAACCATCAAAATGAGAATAATCTGTTCCCAGGTCGCCATAAAACATAATTTTCAACTAAATAAGCCGTAAAACTAAACACAACCTTATTTTATGTATAATAAATGTGCTATTGTATACAGATGGCTTGTGCGGGTTATTTGTGGAGCCTGATTGATGGAATATTTTAACCTTACAGTCTACACTCTGCTTTTGAACTATCAATAAAGTTGAAACAAGTCCAAATTTCACTGTATATTCTATCCATGTTCTCACCTTTTCACTTTTGTTTCAAGCTCTGTCGTCTCCCTTTCGTGTTTATACGGCCGTTTCTGTAACACCCCCCCCCCCCCACTGCTGCGTGTGTCCTGCTGTGTGTGTCCCCTCCTTCCTCTACCACGGATCTTGGCCAATCATCACGTGCGGCTTTAACCGAAGACTGGGGCGGGGAACACAGGGGAAAAAAAGCCGGCGGCCATTTTTAGCTCCTTTTTAAGAGCTCCAAGAACCAGCCCATTCGCAAACGACACATCACTCATTGTGGCGCTCCGTGTGTTTCCCGAAAAATAGTTTGTATGCCAAGATTATATTCTCGTGAATTGAACGTTTGTAAGGCGAAAAGTTCATTATCTAAAGCGTTCGTAAGCCAAGGTATCACTGTATTTGGAGCGGTTACAGTTGACTCAAATAGCTCCTCCAGTCATCATAGATTTTGGTGAAGACTGACAGCAGTTTTCTGACATCAAGTTGAAAAAACCTGAACCCATAAAACCGCAGGTGTCAAATTCCAGGCCCTGGGGCCAAATCTGGGCCACCACATTATTTTATTCGGCCGGCAAAAGCAAATCAAGCATGTCAAGTGCCATGATGCTTGCTAAAGTCCAAAACAAAATTTCAATTTGTTCCATGTGTCTGTGTAAGCTCTCAGTCGTACAGGAGTGGTCCATCGATGAGAAGGTTTCTTCAGCCGTCATCTGTACAAATTTGAAGGTTTCGGACGTTTCACCTCCTATCCAAGAGGCTTCGTCAGCGAACTAAAGTCTGACTGACGTATCGGCCCTATTTATATATCTCTAATGTCCAGACATTGCGGCGCCGGCCACTGCTATGATAGGTCCCTATTCTCAGGTTGGGGGAGTAGAGGACCACTCCCTGTGTCCCCACTGATTATTCCTCCATTCCTGACTAACGACTGGCCTATTTCCCTAAAAGTCCTTAAAGTCTTTTTTTGAGAATTTGTTGAGTCTCCCCAATGTACTGCTCTTTACAATTTTCATTCTTACAATGTATGGAATAAATTACATTACTTTGTTTTTCATTTGGTAGCCTATCTTTTGGATGCACTAATTTTTGCCTTAACGTGTTTATCGGTTTGAAATAAGTAGAAATTTTGTGTTGCCAAAGGACTCTTTGTAATTTTTTGAAAGGGGGGTAAAAGAAGTGATTCTTATAAAACAACAAAATCCTTCATTAAACCGGTCTGGTGGGGTGAGGTTCAATTTGGATCGTTCATACAATAGCCTGCTTAGGCAACATTCGTAATGCTGATGAGGTGATACCGGTGGGAGTGGGGGAAATAGGCCAGTCGTTAGTCAGGAATGTAGGACCAATCAGTGGGGCCACAGGGAGTGGTCCTCTGCTCCCCCAACCCGAGAGTAGGGACCTATCATAGCTGTGTACGGCGCCGCAATGTCTGGACATTAGGGATATATAAATAGGGCCGATACGACCAGTCACTCTTTAGTTCGCTGACAAAGCCTCTTGGATAAGAAGCGAAACGTCCGACACCTTCAAAGAAGTACAGATGACGACTGAAGAAACCTTCTCATCAATTTGTTCCATGTAAACCACAATAATAGTCATTATTTTTGACTTCAGATTTGAGAACTACTTAGTCATTATTTTTTGTGTGTTCTGGACGTAATATGTTGAGGGGATGAAACATTCTAATGGCTTCCCCAAATTCACAACGGCTCCCTGAGAGGAAAGCGGAACTACAGCCCTGGCTATAACCTATAAAAACCAAAATAGTGTGCCAACCATTTATAATAACAATAATAATAATGCATTTCGGTGTGTCCCAACGGGTGACAATTGATGACGGTTGTCTGAGGTAATGAATATTTTTTTTTATGTTCAGCCCGAGCGCCTACCTCTCACTATCGGCCATCTGCATGGTCTCCAGCTTGGAGTGGGCTCCTCGGTTGAAGCCTTTCACTTCCTGCTCCTCCAGGCCCTCCAAAAGCCGGATGGCATCCTTGTTGACGCCGCGCCTCTTCGCCAGCACCAGCGGCGTGGAGCCGTTGTGGTTGCTACGACAAACCAACATAAACAGGCGGTGTCAGGCTCCAGTGAATCAACCGTAGCATAAACGGTGGTACCTTGACTTGTCGACACTTTGCCCATTGAAATGAATTCAAATGCCGTTCATCTGTCCGAGGTCCCGAAATGCATAACGGCCTGACCAATGTGATTTTTTTCCAATCCAATACCAATATTAGGTAAAAGAATTTGCAAACTGTTGAATGTGTTTTTGTTTGTTTAGATTTTGCTGTACATCCACACATACAGAAAACTAAAACAATTAAGCAGACAAAACAAAGTCTTTATTTTTTAAGGTTTTACTGTGCTGTACATTTGTGCAGAAAGAAAACTAAAACCAATACTGAAACAATTTTTTAAAAAGAACAAAGCAAATTTCCAAAAAATAAAAACTCATTCAAACAAAGTGACTGACAAAATCTAAAGTCAAAATGAAAGTTCTGTTGATATTTTGCTTTTCATTTTCAAAAGCGCTGTGTAACTTTTGAGGTACGATTGGCACTTTTTTGTGTATTCATGTTCAAACTATTTACGTTATATGAAATATACACTTCTTAGAAAATTATATCATAAAACGATCCTGTTTGGACACTTATGCTTACCTGTACACAACTGCTGTTGTAATGTTGGTCATTATGATGCTACTTTTATTTCTTTTTTTTTGTTGACACTTGTTTGAGACCAACTGATTAAAAAACTATTTATAAAAAAAACCTAAAAAAACCAACATGCTGAAATGTATTGATTGATTAAATTTGCTGGAGATTTAACGTTTAAAAGTTTGTGTATCAGGGCGTCCGCTAGTGGCAGAAGAACGTCATTGCTAGTAACTCAAACACTGAACTGAAAGTTGTCATTTATTCGGCAAAAGCAAGCCGATTGTGACTCATTTGAAAAGGGCAATACTCAATAACCCCCCCCAGCGCACCAAAAAAAAACATATCTTACCAAATATCGATCTTCAGCCCATTGGACACCAAGAACTGGATAGTATCCACATGGCCGCACAGGTGCAGCGCTGTGTTGCCCTGGTAGTCCGTCGCCAGCAAATCGGCGCCGAACTTGTGCAGCAGGCGACAAATGTCAACATTGCCCCGCGCCGCAGCTAAGTGCAGACCGGTGCGTCCGCGGTTGTCGCGGATGTTTGGGTCGCAGCCGGTTTCCAGGAGCCTCTTGGCGAAGGCCAGGTCTCCATCGATGCAGGACTGCAGTAGAGGGACGTTAGTCTGCGACGAATCGTTGATGAAAACATAGGACATGTCCGAGTGGGTGTCAGAAAATTCCAGCGTACCTGCAAAGGGTATGGTAGTGGGGGGCAATATTAGTTGTCAATCCACAAACTACGCACGCCCGCTCACAAAAAAAAAAAAACGTTGATGGAGTGGAACATAAAATTTCCATTGGTAGTTATTATATTTGAGTTTTGAGAAAATTGACATTTTCAAGAGTAAACGCATTTTCATATTATCTGTATGTGGGAGGAAAAATACATTAGCCAGTGGAAATTTGCTCTGGGTTAATCTGGGAGAAAATAGATACATTTTATAGATGTATTTTATTCCCACAAGTGTTGCCAGAATGCAAATTGTTTTAGGGGTTGCGACAAGCCACAGTTCCCACCCAACACAGTAACATTGATGAAGCTTGTTCGGAGCCAATAAGCTAATGTTAGCTTTCAAGCTAAACCGCCTAGCCGGATCGAAATAAGCTTCTATGAGACTCATTGAGAATGGAATCAAATATATGAGCGAATAAAGGAGAGAAGATACCAAATTAGCTGGTAGTTCTGTGGCGTACCTGTTAAAATGTCCCAAAACAGCCGTGAAAATATTAGCCAACTAACAGCTAACGCTACGTGCTGTGTTGTTGATGTCTTCTCCCGTTTTGGCGTTTTCCTGACATCTAGCGGTCAGGCATATTCATATAAAATGTTTTTTCCCCCCTTCGTAACGATGATCAACTGTTGAAGGGCCCAGTCACATATTTTACGATATGATTAGATGAATAAATTGTAAACTATTTTTATTCAAATTGGTTTATTCTAGCAAGGGATTATTTTTTTTTGACATATACAGACATCTACAAGCTCGCTTCCAGAGGTTTTTAATTCAGCAGCTTTTGCTGTGCATTTTACTACAGAAGATCGCCTTCTCACTCTCGTGCTCTTTTATTTCCTTTTATTACTCTGTTACACCTTTGAAGTTATCCACCCATTATCTGAGCCACTCATCCTCACAAGAGTGACAGGCAGGTGGAGGAGATTCAAACACCAAATGGGAAGGCCGGGGCCAGATTCGATCCCAACACCTGTACGCTGTGAAGCGGATGTGTCAACCAGATGACACTGTGCCAAAGAAGAAGGCACACATACAGACAATTCACACTTGCATCCCCACCTAAAGACCTTTTACTTTCCAAAACTGAACGCTGTGTCACCCCCATTGAAGACTAACTGACAAATAACAGTCAAGGCTGAATACACTTTTTTTATCATTTTATTCCGCTTGGTGATGATCGGTTGATAACGGGAAGTAGCCGAACAGATCACGTGACCATGTATGTACATTTGCAACCAAACCATGAGGAGTTGACAATCACTAACAATCAAGAACAACGGGGAACATGTTGACAGGGATGTTTTGTTTCTACTGATCCACTGAGAGTGGATCAGTTGTTGTGGTCCCTAATGACAAAGATTCTTTTATATACAATGAACAGTGCGAAGGGGAAAAATATGAAGTGCCCATTCTTGTTGCATTATTTTGACAGGACAAATAATGTTACCAAAAAGTCAACATTTACGGAAACTTTTTGCATGTGATGCAAAATGAATTATTCGACGTCTCGTCAACATAATAGGAGGTTTGACCCCAAAGCGCGAGTCAAGGGAACAAGGCGCCAACTTTTAAAGCTAGCGTTTCTCCGCTGGTCCCACGACAGAGACGAGGCGGCGTCCATTTTGTAGTCCCGAATAATCACCTCCCTTGTGGTGAAAAAGACGTCGCAGGATTGCGCTCAGTTCAAGTTAGCGGCGGCTCTCCTGCCAGAGTCCCATGGCCGCCTAGTCGGGCATGTCAATGGAGAGTTTGGGTGGCGGGACAAAATATTTTCCGGGACTCTGCGTGATGACGACGCCGGTTTTTTTGTGGAACATGGGGGCGATCTTGGGTGGAGGTTCAGGGACGGGCGGGTCCTCGGCGCCCTCAGGGTCATCGCTGCGTTGGAGGTCGTAAGAGACGTTGCCATATTCGCGCAGGAAGGGGAGGAGCTCGAGCAGAAAGTGGCAGAAGTCCTTGCGGATGCCAAACCACCCTGGAAGGACATTGGGGTTGAAATGATTGATTTATTTACTTTATTTACTTATTTATTTATTTTTCCATTTTCTTTCTTTGTTTTCATTTTATTATAAAAAATGGTTACACCGTTGTATGATTACTAGTCCTAACATGTTTTGTATTTTGTATTTTAAAATGGAACTATTCCGGTGTATTAACAGATGTAGAAGTCAGCTGTATGTTTTTTTTTTCTTTTCATTGACTGTATGGACCTGTGAAACCATAATAAACTGTAAATTGAAAGAAAAGAAATGATTGAAAATTGATCATTAGGAAGCCTCGATGTACTAAAGAAAGAAACACCAGCGGCAAAAAAGAAAAATTGATGTTTTTATCTCAACGAAATGTTTTCTAAAAATGTACAGACCAGTGTTAAAGTACCGTATTTTCCGGACTATAAGGACACCGGCTTAGAAGGCACATCCCCAATGAATACTGTATTTTCAAACGTTTTCCATGTTTAAAGCGCAGCAAATTATAAAGCACACCTTTTCAATGAATGAAATAGTTAAAGAAGTTTTCCGTATGTAAAGTGCAACGCATTATAAGGCGCTACAGTAGGGGCTGGGATTATGTTATGTATCCATTAGACAGATACTGCTGGGCGAAAGGGAATGTCAAGAAAACAGTCAGATTTAGCCATGTATTTTTTTACATCAAACACAAAAATATAAATTGCAGAATAGTACAATGTGTGGTACATCGATGAAAAGGTTTCTTCAGCCGTCATCTGTACTTCTTTGAAGGTGTCGGACGTTTTGCTTCTTATCCAAGAAACTTCGTCAGCAAACTAAACGCATTATAAGGCGGTATAGTAGAGGCTGCAATTATGTTATGTATCCATTAAACAGATAGTGCTGGGTGAAAGGGAATGTCATAAATTTTTCAGAACTAAACACATTTTTTGAGACACTAAATACAAAAACAACTTTGTGGATAAGAAGCGAAACGTCCGACACCTTCAAAGAAGTACAGATGACGGCTGAAGAAACCTTTTCATGGAGAGACCACTCCTGTACGACTGAGAGCTTACACGGACAATGTGTGGTATTTTCTCCATTTGATCAGCTCAAAAATAATCCATAGTTTAACAGGGTTCATCACAATACAAAAATAAATAGAATTTACGAAGACGAGCAAACTTCCTTCTTCAAAACATTCATGTTCCTTAGAAATTTTCATGGAATATTTTGGCCGTTAATTTTTCAGAACGACACTAAATACAAAAACAAGCAAAAACATAACATTTTCAATTTCCAATCATTATGCCGAAAATGAAAAACGATGCCTAAATTGAGAAAGAATTTCACCTGGCAAAGTAATTTTAAGAGATTACGGCAATTTATTTATCCCAGCATGCATTGTGAACTATTTCTACGGTGGGGAAATGGAGTCGGCGGTTTATGATAGTAGTTGCGATGCCTGTTGTAGGTCAAATTTAACTCACATATACAGGTGAGGCGCACTGAATTCTAAGGGGTATGGTCATCTTTTGAAGAAAATCAAGGCTGTTGGATGCTCAGCATCGTCCGGAAAATACGGTTGTATATTTGATAATGGATTAGCTTCTCAATTAATCGATTCAGTGTTGCATATAAGTTTCCTTTATTTGCTAAAATTTATCATCTGAATTTGTCTCCCCTTTCCGATCACGAAACCCAACAACGTTTCATCACTTTCTACTCACAGTGGTTTCCGCCTTTCTGGCCAAACGTGGTGGCCATGAGCGTGAGTAGCGAGAGCCAAAGCGGTACAAAGACGCACATGTAGCTCAGGCTGTTGTGGCCATCCAGCTTGTGCACCAGGAGGATCTGCAGAAAGGGCGGGGGGGGAGTGGAAAAAATGTCACCGGTGCGGCCCCAAGGCGATGAAGCATCACCGGGTCGTCACCTCAAAGGTGAGCAGCGGAACCACGATGGTCATCCAGCTGATCGCCATGGTGATGTGAGTCCGCCGTTGTTCGGCGATGATGTCGATGGAGCGGAGGAAAAGGACCGACCAGATGATGTAGTAAAGGACGACGAGGCACAGGAAGGACATGAGGATCCACAGTGGCACACACACCACCTGGCCAGAGATGGGCAAAAGTCCGGATCAAGTCTCAAGTTTTGATACGCATGTCTGAGTCAAGTCCAAATGCTTTAAGTTGCTAGTCCTAGTCTCCGACCTCAAGTCCAAGTCATAAAAAAATCAAAATATTTACATGTCATCGACCACAGCTATTGTTTTTAATACATAGGTCAGTTTGACCTGCACGGTCAGTGTAACACAATGTGCATTTCAAGCAACTCACTTCACTACATACCTAGCTATCTATCTATTGGTTTATCTATTTGCTGTCTATTAGCTACCTGGGTGGCTATCTAGATAGCTACCATGCAAGCTATCTATTGGCTATCTATTTGCTGTCTATTATCTATCTGGTTGCTATCTAGCTGGCTATCTAGATAGTCTGGCTGGCTATCCAGCTAGCTACCTAACTGGCTACCTAGCTAGCTATCTATTTGATATATATTTGCTGTCTATTACCTATCTAGCTGGCTAGCTGTTAGCTAGGTTTCTATCTATTTGAGTTATTTTGGGTTGAGTGAACGCTGGCGTGTGTGGTTGCCGCTGCTCACCGACCCAGTGACCTTGAGAGTTTTGAAAGGTGCTTAGAAATGAAATGTATTATGATTATTACATATTACTGAGTGATTTGAACAGAAGTTGTGAACGTCTTCTTCGATTGTGTTGGCATGACTGCAATATACTGCCCTCGGTGGCCAAAAGCAAGAAAACATCAAGAAATTCAAAATCAGACTGAGATGAACTTTTGTAATCCGATTTTTCAAAATGCCCAATTAATTTTTTAAATATGTATTGTAACACCAGTACTTTTAGTTATTAACAAATATTTTATTTTGACCACATTGCCGTCCTCTGAAAATAAAAAAATATTGCGACGGGGCCTCACCAGCCAAGGCCAGTTGATGATCCTGTCCAGCCTCAGAGCGATGAAGATAAACTGGAGAATATTCACTGAGCAAAATACCTCCAGCTGAAAAAGACAAAGCGCAAATGTCATTTCTTTCCCCAGCAAGGCGATTCAACATGGCGGCGCTAGCCAAAACACATCTTACCTCGAGGGAGCGGTCGTGTCGGAAGCCCCAAACGCACGCCGCCACGGAGACGG
This sequence comes from Hippocampus bargibanti, assembly GCF_051943395.1. Classification (NCBI taxonomy): domain Eukaryota; kingdom Metazoa; phylum Chordata; class Actinopteri; order Syngnathiformes; family Syngnathidae; genus Hippocampus; species Hippocampus bargibanti. The sequence goes on along the minus strand of NC_142735.1, from coordinate 27,935,842 downwards.
GCGACACGAAGAAAAGCGGCATGAAGACGAGCAGCCAGAAGTAATTGCCATTCCCCCTGGCCACACGGTCGCACACCAACACCTCGAACATGAGTAAAAGGACATGAAGCCCCACAGCGATCAGCATGGCCTTGAACTCCACGCACGTTTCACCTTCAGCCCTGTTAGTGTGAGTGTAAAGAATCTCATGACCATTCTTCCCCATATTGCATGGCCCTAATGGACACAATGCAAAGATGCCCAAAAACGAGCATACCTGTACTGAGGATTGTGTGCCCACACTCCAGTGCCCACTGACGCTCCGATGATGACCAACAGCTTCCACAACCATATTGGCGCAAACACTGCCCAGTAGCTCCAGTGAATAACCCCATCAAGCCGCAATGACAGCAACACGGAGAACAACAGCAGGCACAAGTAGATCAGGAACTTGCTGCGGGGGGGAAGGAAACGCACGTGAATGCCGACAAAATTGCCAGGAAACGACACCAGAATTTGAATTGAACAGACTAAATTGGAACAGACTATGTTGAACAGTGGTTGGGTCATCACTGACATGAAGAAATAAACGCAATGAATATAATGACGAATTAAGCTGTTAGGTTGGCATGAGAAATATGAAATCCTCGTGTCTTCTGAAGAGCAGCACATTAGTAGCGGAATAAAGTGCCATTTAAAGTCCACAAGAAAAAGGTCAGTTCTCAGCCGATTTTCGCACTTTTCTAATTTTAACTTGTCACAAAACAAGTTCAAACTACGTAATATTTGTTATTTGCAATTCCCAACCTACTGACGTTATGACGTCCGGCTAACGCTAGAGCCAAACTTCGCGGTCGTTCATTTACCTGGGATTAAAATCCTGAAAGAGTCCCCGCAAATTCATGGCGCAGTAGAAAATGTCGGGTACGTTGTTTATTTCATTGTTTCGTTTTGTTTTATATTTCTTCTACTTTTGGTACGTTCAAATGAATTCCTCACTTGCTAGCTTCTGTTTTTGTTTTGGCCCTAAACCCTCCATCGGAAATGACGTGTAATCGATGGGCAGGTACTTCCGGTCACGAGACGCTGTTGACGGAGACTTACAAACTAAATTAATGAAAATCTTCTTCTTTTCCTTTCGGCTTTTCCCTTCAAGGGGTCGCCACAGCACATCAGTGTCCTCCATCTTTAGAGGTTTGATCCGCATGTTTGTTTTAGCCAAGCTTTTACGTCGGATGCCCTTCCTGACACAACCCTCTGTATTTATCCGGGCTTGGGACCGGCACAAGAAGACATACTAAATATAAACAAAAGGTCTTCACACCCACAAAGTATTAGTCGTACATGTATTCACATTCCACATTATAAACATGATAAAAATGGCACAGGCAGAAGCAAAAGCGAATTAAAATGTAATTTTTATGTTTATTTTTTAATAATACATTTCATTTCTAAACGCCTTTCAAAACACTCAAGGTGACATTACAGTCACAGAATATGTGGCTTATGTCGTTTAATTCTTCACATTTTATTTTATAATGTTATTATTGTAGTTTTTGGAACTATTATTGTGAGTGGCGGTCCGTGCATTTCACACCTAGGCCTTCAGTGAAGTCCTACTCAGTCCGACTTGAACAAATATCCCTCGTAATACCATAATTTATGACACAACGGCTGGAGATATCATTTACAAAAGCACACGCACGCAGTACTGGGCGTGGCATCACCTTAATCGTCTACAACACAGGCTATTTTCCGGAGCAATTACACATCAATAAATCTGCATCAGCAATTAGAACTTGTCACTATACGTGATACTGCAAACACTTAAAAATAAAAGGAAATTTAAAATCATTTGTCCACAAAGTTTTATTAAGTGAACCAAGAATATGCAATCTTTAACAAGATTTTACGCTAAATTACAAAATGTCAGTTTAATATAAGAAAAACAACAAGACGTTCACAAAACGAACTATTTGTTGAAAATAAAAGTAAACAAATCTTTTTCATTTGTTCTTGATAATAGGCCTACATGCGACAGCGAGTTGTCCTCTCTTTCAGCCATTGTGGGTTAAAAAAGCAAGTAGATATACTTGGTTTTTGTGCTAAAGTTTCTGGGTCTGATCTGTTGTCGGTTGGTTGATTTACATAGCGCTGCCTCCGCTGAGGGCTGAGGTAAAGTGAGTATCCAATCACAGGACGCGTACATGTCATGTTCACGCGAGGCCCTCTAGCTGGCCTTACTGTGCCAACTCGTGATCTGATTGGCTATCGCAACTACAGTAAAGTCTTGTTATATCGATATCGGATATATCGATAGTCCCGGTTATATCGATACTATTTCTATGCACGCACTGAGAAAATTACATGCAAACAGGGTCGGATATATCGATAGTCCCGGTTATATCGATATTTTTTTCGGACTCCCTTGAATATCGATATAACGAGACTTTACTGTATATATCAATTACATGTGCCCGTTCATGTACAGCGCACAGACGCCCTCACTGTTGATTCTGAAGGCGTCGGTCAGATTTCATACAGCCTGGCGACACAAGCTAGCTGAATTCTGATTGGATTAAAAACACTGACCTAAAACTACAACACTGAAAGGAGCATAACCAAATGGATATAACATCAAGAAAACAGTATGTAGAATAATTAAATATATATTTAGAAAAAATACTTTTTAATGAAATTGACTTTTATTATAATTATGATAATGATGTCTGATTATGTTAGGCCAGCAGAGAAGGCCTTGCTGGCTCTGACCGCCCACCACTGATTATTGTCAAAAATACATGACCTAAATATTTGTTTTGGGGATGAGGAATATGGAAAGTGGATTTGTACAACTACGTGTTCCTAGACACTTATCACATCCCAATTCTGATGGAACATTTTGTTACAGGGACCAGATTTCATTTTTACTGTTTGTTGCTGTTTGCACACACACACACACACACACACACACACACACACACACACACACACGTCTCGAATGCCAAGCTTTTAAATGTAAGAAAAAAAGTCATCAATTCATTATCTATTCCCTTCAAAACTAGCTTGACAAACAGGTGGCCTTAAAAAAAAATCAAATTTATAATGGGAACATTTAAATACTTTTTACAGTTCATTTAAGTGCTTTTTGTAAAATAAATTTACAAATATAATATTAGGACTTCCAAATGAAAAACAAAATATTGCAGCTTTAATGAAAGTTTATTTGTTTATTAAAGGGGTATGGAACCCATTTGGACTGAGTACAATACATTTTCCAAATGGGGAGTATAGTTTTTGCTTTTTTGAATGTTGCTGTGCCGATGACCATTTTGTGTTTGGGAGCCTTTTACTGAGCGAGTTGCTTGTTCTGTAGCCACAAAGGGACATAAGTCTTCCTGTGCCGGTCCCAAGCTCGGATAAATGCAGAGGGTTGTGTCAGGAAGGGCATCCGCCGTAAAAGCTTGGCCAAAACAAACATGTGGCTCAAACCTCTAAAGATGGAGGACACTTGAAGGGAAAAGCCCAAAGGAAAAGAAGAAGACAATACATTTTAAATGAATGATTTAAGTATTTTAATTGTACACGTTCAAAATGTGCAGAACGTTAGAGTATCTTACAATACTTTGCTGTATTTATATGTTTAATGTCAGGGTCGTGGTACACGGAGAGTCAAGCTATGTACAATTGTCCATTTCATGCAAATCCAAAACAGAATCCCTCTTGACATTCTTACATAACTTGCATAGCTACAAAATATCAGTTATTGCACATCTCTGTATTATCACATTGTCAGTTGGCAAATACTGTAAAAGCATAGGAGAAGTTACTCCGCTATACTCCCATGACAAAAGATACAGGACGTGGATCTGTAAATACGTACATGTGACAAAAATTAAGGCCAAATAAATGGAGGAAACACTTGTTGATACAATCCTACAAACAATTCACTTGAACAGGAATGGTTTGTTGAATTTTACATCTAATAATGAGGAAAATTCTGGATCACGGATGCTAATTCTCTGACATCTTGCGGATCATGTAGTTCAGAATGCCGCCGTGGTGGAAATAGGCCAGCTCCACATCTGTGTCGAACCTCATCCGTACGTTAAATGTTTTTCCTGTGTCGAGCTGGAGCAAAAAATAAAAGAGTCAGGCGTTCGATATTCAAAAGCATCTTTCACGAGTTGGCGTAAGCGTACCGTCACAACAACAGTCATCCTGGTGGTGATGTTCTCGGGGATGGCGATATGGAAGCGCTCCCTTCCGGTCAACCCCAGGCTCTCAGCGTTGTCTCCTGGTAAATACTCCAGCGGGATTATTCCCATCCCTACCAGATTGCTCCGATGGATTCGCTCGTAGCTCTCGGCGAGAACAGCCTTGATGCCCTTGGAAAATACGCAGAGAACACAGCGGATGGAAATCACTGTCTTTAATGGACATGTGAACAAGTCAAAAATCGGTCTTACCAGTAGTAGTGGACCTTTTGCCGCCCAGTCTCTCGAGCTGCCGGAGCCATACTCCTTCCCGGCGAGAATTAGCAGAGGGACTCCTGACTGTCCATATTTCTCGGCGGCATCAAAAACGTCCATCTCAACACAACAGGAGGGAAAAACTACTTGATTCCATAGGACCGGACTCCAGGGAATGATATCCAATTGTGATCAATCTGAAGATTGATTGACTGCTGGAAACTGTCATTCTTGCTTACCACTTCCCCAGTCGGTAGATAAATGGTTTGGGGGGCCTGCTTATTGAGGAATTTGTTGAGCAGCCGGATGTTGGCAAACGTACCCCGGGCCATCACCGCGTCGTTGCCTCGACGGGAGCCGTAAGAGTTGAAGTCACGCGGGGTTACACTGTCATCACGTATTTAAAAAAAATCATATTAATAATAGCATCTAAAAGTGATTTGGCAACCCAAAACATTCCTTCGAGGTCACTCACCCTCTGCTTGAGAGGTAGCGGGCAGCGGGGCTGCTTCTCGTGATGTTCCCAGCAGGGGAAATGTGGTCTGTAGTGACCGAGTCGCCAAAGTTGAGAAGCACGTAGGCGCCGTCTATGGCCCGTAAAGGATTTAACTGCATGGTCTGAATAAACGACAAGAAATTAGCGAGTCTTTTACTTCTTCTTTTACCTTTCCTCTTCCTTTCATAATTTTGCTGCTGTAAACGACTAAAAATTAATCCAATCTAATTTAATTTTATCTAATTTCATCGAATCTATTTTAATTTAATCTATTTTAATATAATCTAATTTATCAGTAATTTATTGCAATCTAATCTAACAGTAATCTAATTTATTCTAGCCTGATCTAATCTAATCCTTGAACATGTTCAGATCTTCAGAAAATAATGAGATCAGAGGAGCGTCAGCGCAGGGCGCCGATGCGTATGTGGAATTGTCGTAACTTGGAATTGATGCAGATTTACGTGGGACAGGAGAAGTGAGACAATCTCTTTTTGTGAATGGATGATACAGCTTCGTGTTTGCTTTCAACATATATCTTGTAGCAGATGTGCACATTTCACCATGACGTCCCTGATCAATTGGTGAAAAGGACGCTTTGACCCTCTCCTCTTTCAGCTAGAACTGCTTCATACAACAAAGAGGGTACTTAAAATTGAATGACTGTCTCTTTTGTGTTGAGCCACATTATTTGTTATTTAGTTTTTCATTGTTGTTTTGACTTCATGATGGCACTGCGAGAGTGGCTGCCTTCACAGCAGGTCCTGTATTTAGTTTTTTTAACTTCTTTTCCTTCCCTCTTCCTTTCATCACTTTGCTGCTGTGAAATGTAAATTTTTCAAGTGTGAGACTAATAAAGGCTGATCTAATCTAATCGAATCAAATCTAATCTAAATACATTGGCCCCGTTTTGGTCTTTGAAAGTCACACTTGAGAACGTTTCTGATGCATGCCAGTCAAAAGAACGTCATTTACCAAACCATCGAAGAAGGGCGGGGACTTGATGTACGTTGAGGCGGCATCCCATGGATACAATTTCTCGGGCGGAGCCACCAGAGAATTCCAGCGTTCGTTTACTTTCTGCAACCAGAATCAACGCCATTCTTCAAAAGTCTCCGCTCACAAAAAGCCATCAATAGCAAATGGCGCCGTACCTCAATTTTCTCGTAGACTTCTCTGAACATTGATGGGATGACAAACTTCCTCTCCTCTTGCTGGATCTCCTCCCGCGTAGGCCAGATGTCCCGCAAAAAGACCTTGCGGCCATCAGAATTAATGGCTGCAAAACGTTAAAAAAAAAAATTGCCATCAGTACAACATAGAATTTGAGAATTTACATCTTCTTCTTTTCCTTTCGGCTTTTCCCTTCAAGGGGTCGCCACAGCAAATCAGTGTCCTCCATCTTTAGAGGTTTGATCCGCATGTTTGTTTTGGCCAAGCTTTCACGTTGGATGCCCTTCCTGACACAACCCTCTGTACTTATCCGGGCTTGGGACCGGCACAAGGAGACTTATGTCCCTTTGTGGCTACAGAACAAGCAACTCGCTCAGTAAAAGACTCCCAAACACAAAATGGTCATAGCCAGCCAAATAGCTATATCGGTATATAGCTAATAGATAATTAGCTAATAGCTAGCCAGCTAGCTAATAGATAGCCAGACAGATAGCTAGCTCGGTAGATAGCTAATAGATAGCTAGCTAGCTAATAGATAACTTATATATTTATATATTATATTTGGAAAACTTTTTTCATTCACTGAAGGTGCGCCCCACATATTTACATGACGCATAAAAATCATAACCATTCAATTCTCTTCACCCGAGCCAAATTATATGGCATGACTGCCCACTTGACTCACCAATCGGTTGTGTTTCAAAGTCAATCTTGACAGTCCCAGCGATGGCGTAAGCAATGACAAGTGGCGGCGAGGCAAGGTAATTGGCTCTGGTATTGGGGTGAACGCGACCTTCAAAGTTTCGATTTCCTGACAGAACACCCGCAGCGACCAAATCGCCCTGAAAAAACGAAAACACACACAAGTATAATCACGGACGCATTCATGTATTCGATGACAACGCAGCCGTGCATGAAAGCTATCGACGTGCAGGAAGGACAAGACCAAATGCCCTCGACGATAATACCTGCGTGATGGCCTCCACCACCGGCTCTGGGAGGGGTCCACTGTTGCCTATACACGTCATGCAACCATAGCCGACAACCTCAAAGCTTTAAAAAAAAAAGACAGACAGAAGCATTTGAGTAATAATTGGATAACACCGATGGGATGATTTTTGAAAAACACCAACGGGGGTACCAAAATGAGCCCAAAGTATCTGCTTTAAAACAAAATAGCAGACCTCGCATCACTTTTCAGGCCAGGTTTTTGAAGACATTTTTGTGACCTGTCTGCCGAAAACTGGCTTGGTGTTTCCCCAGGGCTCTTTCTCGGGCCCTACATTTACCTAATGATTCGTTGCATCACATTTAAATCTTTTGATGAATCTACTCATTATGAACACATCAACTAAATTCAATATTGAGTACGCTTACGTCGAAGAATATTTATCATCTTACCCTAATTGAGAGAGATAGTCCATAACACCGCTCTCCTTCAAGTAATAGGTGACCACTCCACTGCCGGGAGAAAGGCTGGTCTTGATGTAAGGTTTCACACATAACCCATTCTCAATTGCCTTTTTAGCAAGGAGTCCTGGAATGAGAAGTTACTTCAAAATCCTAACGTGAGGGAAATCCAAAACTGAAAATGTAATGACCCACCTGCTCCAAGCATGACGGACGGGTTGCTGGTGTTTGTGCAGCTGGTGATGGCTGCAATCACGACCGAGCCGTGACTTAACGTGTAGTCTTTTCCTTCAAACTGGAAGGGGACCGTCGCGCTGTGAGAATCCGGAGCCATGGCAAAGCCTTTGAAACCTTGCTGGATTAAGAGGAAATAAGAATTTCATAAGAATTCATTGCCGGACAATATGACGATTTGGCTGGATCTTAATTTGTGTTCCCTTTAGATATGGGGACCACACTTAAAGGACAACCGACGCCTCCGGACAAGTTGTGTCCACAATTTGTAAAATCACTTCAAATGATTTCTACTGAGCGTATTTTACAAAGATTCCACCGCCTATAGGTATATTTTATGTTTTTAAGACTCGCGCTGAATATTCAGGAAGTAGGTATCGTCACTGACCGAGAAAGCGACACACAATGCATTTTGAGTACTTTGTTTGGTCTTGATTCGTGTTGATGGTGAAATTAGAAGGAAAACATAAATAATGCGATGGTGAATCATTGTGTGTTGCACCAAGACGACTATTTGATACTCGCTGACATAAATTCCCAGCAGACAAATAAGCCAATTTCCAACGGAACTTGGGTGCCATCTTGTGCATTTTCTGGGACGCTACATTGGTGTCATTGACGGCTCGAATTGATATGGGAGGACTTCTTTAATCGATTGCAAACATTTATGCTTTCCTCTTCAGAACAATTTGAATCATATTCATAACTGGATGAGTAACAAGAAAGCATCTTCTCCGAATCTGAAGCCATTGTTTTGATTCTCGAGCAAGGCAAGACGTCTTGGCGTGACGTCACGAACAATGGGGCGGGACCTTCTGAAACTGAAACTTTCTGAGCTCATTCGTGGCAGTTTTAGGCAAGTCATTTTTATTGGTGTTTTTTTATTTGACTAAAAATATCAGCGTTTCCCTGATGTCACTTAGGAAACCAAAAAAAATGGTGTCGGTTGTCCTTTAAATGTTATGATTTGACTATGCTGGGTCGGGCAGTGTGCAGATGAGTACAACATTTCTCCACTGTGAAACTAATAAAGGTTAATCTAATCTAAGGGTTTCATGGAAGTCTTAGGAAAGACAACATGAATATTTCTTGATTTATTTATCTAGCTATCTAGCTAGCTAGCTATTTGCTATCTATTTGCTACTGTATCTAGTTCCCTGGCTAGCTTTCTAGCTAGCTATCTATTAGATATATAGCTATCTGGCTGGCTGGCTACCTAGCTACCTGGCTAACTATTGGCTATCTAGCTATTTGCTATCTATTTGCTACTGTATCTAGTTCCCTGGCTGGCTTTCTAGCTAGCTATCTATTAGCTATATAGCTATCTGGCTGGCTGGCTACCTAGCTACCTGGCTAACTATTGGCTATCTAGCTAGCTTTCTATCTATTTGAGTTACTTCCGGGTTAAGTGAACGCTGGCGCACGTGGCTGCCGCTGCTCACCCACAGAAAAACCTATCCTCTGACTGTAAAGTGACCTTGAGAGTTTTGAAATGTGGTTATAAAATGTATTATTACTATTATATAATCTAAAATCCAAAAATCATAAAAAAGCAACTTCACCTTTGCTCCCAGACAGGTCTCAAAGTCTTTCTTCATGTCTGAAAGAGGAATTTTGTCTTGGGGTCTTTTAGGGCCGCTGCAGCATGGCACCACAGTACAGAGGTCCAACTCGACAACCTTAGCGTCGACACACAAGGCGATTAATGCATTTTATCTGCTATATGAGCTACAAAGGTGTCAGAACAGACCTGACTAAAATCTGGATCCTGGGATACATCGCTATAATCCCGAAACATGGACACGGCTTTCAGGTACTTTGTAATGTAGGCCAGTTTTTCTGCTTCCCGACCTGATTTTAAAGAAAATCAACATCTAATGAGCATCGGCAGATTCGTTCACAGCAGCCGCAATTTGTTAGTCACTCACCGGTCTGCTTGAGATATTCGATACTGACATCGTCCACAGGAAAGAAAGCTGCCGTGGCTCCATATTCCGGACACATGTTGGAGATGGTGGCTCTATCCGCAATAGAAAGCTGAGCAACGCTAGGCCCGAAAAACTCCACAAACTTCCCCACGACGCCCACTTGACGGAGGTGCTGGAAAAGAATCAATAGTGTTCGACATGGCGGGCAATGGTTCACAAAAGCTGAAATGAAATGGAAGCGTTTACCTTGGTGACGGTAAGAACAATATCCGTGGAGGTGATGAACTTGTCCGGACTCCCGTACATCTTGTATCCAACCACTTCGGGTAGAACCATGCTGATCGGTTGCCCCAGCATCACTGCTTCCGCTTCAATGCCACCCACACCTATGAACCGAGAAAGGAAAACACCAACCTCGAATCAATCACTGAGCGAGCCGGGTGGGTTTCAATTCATCACAAAGCTTCTTGTTCTTATGAAACCTCCTACAAACAGTCAACTAAAAACAAACCGCGACATAGCTGAGTGTGACTTTTCCATTTCAAAAAAGGCACTTGACTTGGACGTACAACAACAAAAAAATCAAAGGCAACTCACCCCAACCTAGGACACCAAGGCCATCAATCATGGTGGTGTGTGAATCGGTGCCCACCAGGCTGTCAGGGTAGAAAAATCCTTCGTGGTTAAACACAACCCGGGCCAAATACTCCAAGTTGACTTGGTGGACAATTCCTGAACCTGGCGGGATGATGCGCATGTTGCGGAAAGCTTGGGATCCCCACTACAAAATCAATAAACAATAACATACAGAAACACATAAATAAATAATTAAATAAACATGTATAAATAAATACATAGACGAACGAATGAACCAATTAATGAATGAAGGGATTTCAAGCAATACACTTTCTCCTTTTTTTGGGCAAGGGGTTAACATTCCCAAACCTGATATAGCCAATGCACACAATGAACATTAACAATACAATACATATTGACGTATATAGCGCTTTAACAACAGCTGAAGCTGCAACAAAGCACTTAACATCATATACAGGAAATAAAGCAGTCACAAACTTAGTAGAAAGCACCAGGGAGTGAAACCAAGCTCAAGTCGGAATCATGCTGAGTCGAATGCCAAAGAGTACAAGTGAGTTTTGAGACGGGTTTTAAAGATGGGCAGCGAAGGGGCTTGCCGAATGTTCAGCGGCAGGTCATTCCAGAGAGGCTCCATCCCCTCTGAGCCTCCGTTTAGTTTTTGGCACATCTAGTAATGTCTGGTCAGTGGACCTGAGGCGTCGGGAAGCGGTGTAGAAGTGGATGAGCTCGGAGAGATAAGGACGAGCGAGGCCAATTAAAGATTTGAAAAATAATAAGATCTTCAAAAGAACTCTAAAATGTATAGGGAGCCAGTGAAAGGATGCCAGAGTTGGAGTTATGTGCTCCCTCTTACGAGTACCAATCAAGAGGCGAGCAGCAGCATTCTGGACCAGCTGGAGACGCTTCAAGGAGGATTGGCCGAATCCAATGTCAAGCGCATTACAGTAATCGAGCAGAGATGTGACAAAAGCCTGAATTACTGCTTCAAGGTGCTCATTTGAAAGAGACTCCCAAAATAAAAAATCCTTTGACTGGTTGGGAAACACTGATATATAGCAAAAAATTGTCCAAGCGTGACAAAAGTGATTGTTGTCTGACAGTGAGCGCTTGTTCACACCTTCAGGAACTGGAATCTTTCTCTGTTGCGTTCAAATTCCAAGTTTTGATTTTTCTGGAGACTATCAGACCTTCACAAAAAAATAAACATAAGTACAATTTGATTATTGGAGCATTTAATAGCTGATAGAACTATTTTGGCAGTCTTACTTTTTGTTAAAATCTACTTGGACAGAATGATCAATGACCAGGTCGGCCGGGCAAACGGGATTGATTTTCTCAGGATCTCCGCCCATCTTAATCACTGCATCACGCATAGCAGCGAAATCCACCACAGCAGGTACGCCACTGTAAATAAAAATGAAACAAACAAAAGCAGCGCACCTGTCAGTAACGAGTCCAAAGGTTAAAAAAATGAGAGGACAAACATACGTGAAGTCCTGCAAGATGACGCGTGCTGGCATGAATGGGATCTCCACCGTCTGCGTCTGTGTTTGCTTCCAGTTCAGGATATTTTCTACGTCTGACTCCTTCACCAGAAAGCCGTCGCAGTTCCTAACAGCAGACTCCAAGAGAACTCGGATGGAGAACGGCAAGCTGTCTAAAAAAACATGTACATTTCTCCACTGCGAGACTAATAAAGGCAAATCCAATCCAATCCAAAACAGACCAGAACCGTTTGGATTGTCAATGCTCTGCTCATTCTTTTTTGCAAGAGAACAAGGAGTTAATTGGTTATATACAAAGTAGTTAGGAGCACATTATGGGGAGAAATATCTAACAGGGTCAGATTTGACAGCAACCGATGATCTCTTACTGTATCTTGGCTCTTCAAGTTTGGAGAGATTATAAAACAGCTGATTTGCAATGTGAGGATCCAGAGGCTCAACGATACGTTGAAATGGATTATTTGCTGTTCTGGCCATCCTTTCCCAGTATGTGCAAATCTAAAATACAATTAAAACACAAATCAGTGCTTTAACCTTGTCTATAAGCAAAATGTAGTCTTTCGCCTTGTCGCAATGCCCAAGCTCTGCCTCTCTTATGTACTTCTTAAATGTTGTGTTGAGTTACCCACCCCGCAAAAAATAAATAAATAAATAAATAAATAAATAACTATATATATATATATATATATATATATATATATATATATATATATATATATATATATATACAGAGAGAGAGAGAGAGAGAGAGAGAGAGAGAGAGAGAGATTTGGGGAAAATGTACTCAAATACCATAACATTTGTAACGACCACGTCTGTTTTGTGACGTAATAAGTGACGTCATTCACCGAAACCATTTTGGTATCGCTACGACTGTATTTTCATATTCCATCAAAAATAAATGTAACTATTTAAGTATAATAATTGTGACGTCAGGCAGTGTAGGTTTAATATACCATGTATTTTTTTTTTTTCATTTCTGCCACTCCATTTTAACCACGCAGTGTAATTATACAACGTTGACCTGTATGTATGCAGACCCAAAGTCTAAAGTCTGAACCACGGCCGTCGGCCTTCACCACCTTGTCCAAGTAACGTTTTTTTTTTTTTTGATTAAATGGTAACAACTGGTTCGTGGTGATATTTTCTGCGAAATGAAGTGGTCGGTCTTTACGTTATTTGGACTAGCAAAGTAAATTACATAATTCGTGCTGCTGTGGGTACAGCCGAAGTAGTTCAAAACTCGAACTGTTTCCTTTCGCATTGAATTAACAGCACATGTGAATGCATGGCTTGCATTGCAGATGACAACAAACAGGTAGTGATGTGTTGCCTGTACCTCGTCACGAAAATCAGTGGTTGACGTCGCGGTTACCCTAACTGCATACGGAAGTAAGCGGTAGTGGAAGTTGTACGGCAACACTACTTGGACAAACTAAACCCTTGCCGAACTGTTTGAAGAGGTGCGTTCGACGCACAATCACTCCTGAAACAAAATGTACAGTGCTGTCATCCGCGGTATGCCCGGAAACATCTAATAGCAGCTTGTAATAAAAACTATTCACGAGATAAAAACGACTGCTGTATTCATTTAAATCACACCTCACGTATGGGTGAGTTTCTTCCAGTTCCAGAAGGGTGGCATAATTATTTGAAAGCATTTGAAACCTTGACTATAAAAAGCAAATATTTGCAAGTTTGTGGCAAGTAGCAAACAATTACAAAGAGCTGAGGCAGACATCCTCAACCTGATGTAATGGTTGATACGAATAACAAATTTTCTTTTACTCATCAAATGTGAAGATGTCCATAAGTTCGTTGCAAACCCCAACACCCTTTGAGAAAAAAAAAAAAAAAAAACGTGCAAGAACAACATTTTGGAATAAAAAGGGGTAGTTGGGAGCATAGTTTTAAATCCCAAATGAAAAACATAGATTTTCACTTGGCACAGTTTATTGCACCATTGGTGTGCGGCACACAAACTAAATGCTGCATCACCGTGCTTATCTTAACTTCTCGGCTCCATTAATTAACTGTCATCTGCGGACTTCAGAGTATGAATCTACCTGTGACCTGAACCAAAAATTTATAGACCGGTAGCCGAACTGGCCGATTCACTTGTCATTAGATCAAAGCCAACACAATCTATGTAGCAAATTATATAGTATACCCCTCCGCACCCCCCCTTGTTAGAGGTGGAGTTTGACTCTGTGTCCCAAACCAAATGTTGGCGGTGCCGGAGAGCTGAGCAGCAGAGCGGGCTGGGCGAACAATGGAGCAGAAAAGGAGGTGCCACGCAGGTAAGGACATGTCGATAACTCAAGGGTTGCATTTGTTTTTAGCCAAATGCCTTAGTCTGCTTCTTAAATCCCTTTCACGCTAATGTTACTCTAGATGCGTACATACACTAATAGCAAATGTGGATTTTACCCAATTATTTTTAATTTCCGTAAAATTAAGATTTTTTTTTCTGAATACAAAAAAATAAAAAAAATAAAAAGTGAGTATAAAAGTTTGAAAATTCTATCTATCTATCTATCTATCTATCTATCTATCTATCTATCTATCTATCTATCTATCTATCTATCTATCTATCTATCTATCTATCTATCTATCTATCTATCTATCTATCTATCTATCTATCTATCTATCTATCTATCTATCTATCTATCTATCTATCTATCTATCTATGTGAGGGACATCGAGTGGCAATCAAAAACAATTACATTTCAGACTAAGATCTTCAATTTTCATTATTTAAAGTACAATGTATTTTTGTGGGTATTTTGTTTCTTTATTTTTTTTAATTGTTGTGAGATTTCAAAAAGCTGTATTTTTGCATTTCTGTAATTATTTATTTGTGTGTTAATTTTGTGTTGATTGATTGATTTTATGTGCCCTTGTCGGAAAAGCACTGCCATTCAAGTTAACATTCAAGATTTTCATACGTTGCCTGTATGTTAGCTGTGAGTTTGGTATGTCGGAGAGAAGCGCAGTTTAGCCTGGGTTGTTACTGGAAGTTCCACAGACACTTGGCCCTAAGTGCACTTTTCCAAAATTGAATCTAACGTAAGCCTTTTACTTTTGAACGTGACGTTATATGTTTTTTCAGTGATATTCATATGTTTTGAGTACTTACTATTAAGTCACGCAGACAGGGATTTGGTGAATCTTTCTTTTGTTTTTGTCGTGTAACAGTGTTGCGTTGGTGCATCCAAATGATAGGTACTGGGAAGTAAGTTGTGGTTGTGAAGGACTCTTGTCATTATCAAGGTGAGACGAGGTGCTGTGAAAAGGACGACGCGGAGCTTGCGGTCGATACAAAGCCGCTTAGTGACGTGGAAACTTAAAATTATTTAGATGATTTTTGACTTGTGACACCCCAACTGCTGTATTAGGTAAATCCTACTGTTTTTCAGTTTTATTTGGCAGGCGCAAAATACTTTTGGTCGTCAGACATCAACGGGCCAACACACGCAGACCTTGTGCCAACTGTGGGTCTGCCTGGCACCCCACACGTGCGCCAACTTGCAAAGCCATTGGACAGAGATGCCAGCACTGCGGAAGGAGGAACCACTTCGCCAGGATGTGCCGCTCTGCTCCCACGTCAACATACCCACCACGCCGCTCACCAGACCAGCCGAGGCGAACCACCATCCACTGCGTGGGCTCACGCGCCAAGCCATTCAAGTGGTGCACAGTGGAACTGGATGGAGTGAGCTTACCACTCCTGCTCGACACGGCAGCCTCCAGGTCACTGTTGAACGTGTCCACAGTTCGACGGCTATTTCCTCATCTCCAGATCGAGGCCAACGCTGAGGACTTGTTTGGCTATGGCCAAACTAAGATTGGTATGGTGGGCACTGCCACCTTCAAAGTGCGCTATGGCTCGAGGACTCTCCCCCCCTTCACCTTCCAAATATCCCGTCATGGCGCCAACCTCTTGGGACACTGGGTCTATAGCATACTTTCCTGTAAGAAAGGTTGAATTGTTCACTGGGACAAGTTGAACCATGTTCGGTTAATTATGGTACAAGATGCTTGCCCTTAAGAGGACTCATTGTGAAGGGTCTCATTCAGGCACAATGACAAGGGTGGGCGACCTTTATCCGGTCAGGGACTAAATGTTGTATTCCATCCAATGTCAGTAATAAAATGAATCATATCTCTGACTTAGCCATATCCGATATATGATCTTGTGTTCTTAGCTTTTTTTGGTGTAGCATCAACATTGTCAGCATCCATGGTGCGATAAATTGTAATGTTTACTGACACCAACCTCTCCACTCTGCACTCACCCTATTGCAGCCCTCCCCCCCTTTCCAGAGAAATACTCAACGCTTAAACTTGCACTTTCCCTGAAATGATGCAGCTTCAATCTTTTTTGAGGGGCGACAGCTGAAAAGGACACTTGAACAGAGTCAACCTGTTCAGACTGGAGGAACAATGCTGAAGTCAAAGGGTCAAAGCTTGGCTTTGCTTCCTCTTCTACTTCTTGAAATGACTTGCAACGCTTCGCTTGTAAAAGTCAACAAGGCTTTGAAGGTGAGACGGGGTCAGTCGTCCTACCTCCAGGAAGGTGACCTGCACTTCCTTGTCCCGCTCCCAAAGGATGCATGCCAAGTGGAAGTGGTGTTAAATGAGCCCATGACTCAACGGGTGGGAAAATTCCTCCCTCAGGTAACGGAAAAAAATCAGAGACAGACTTGATACATTTTTTTGCTGCTGTTTGTTAAGTTTCCTGTGAATAAATGGACAGATACACTCTGGCAGGATCTCCACTCAACCGTGTTTACTATCACATTTATTAAACACATTTATTATTTTTCCAGTTATTTAACTGCCATTATCGAGAGAACGAGGTCAAGTACGTCCATAATGGCTCGCCACTATTAACGGAGGACACAGTCAAGTTTCGGTTGTATTGGTACGTCACCTCAACGCGTAGAGTGTTGCCCTGCGATATTGTGGATTCTTTCTGACATACCAGCGACATGGCTGATTATTGTGCGGTCTTTGATGAATGGGTCTTTTTATAATACCCACCCCATGTTTGCCAACAGGTTCACGGAGACCGACACCTACACTGAGGTTTTTTCTCTTCAGGTCGACATCATAGAATCCGATTGCAGAATCATCAAGCTTGGACCGCAAGTTTTGCAAGTTCCATTTTATGGTGTCTCTGCGGATATTGACGGCAATGTGCTGTCCTTCCACTACGAAAAACGGTCCAGCTTAGAGTGTACCATCCACCTCAATAGCCATGACACTCACCTGCCAGCTCATGGGAAAATCATTACTGGAAAGCCCGAGGAAGCCGTCAAGAGAGGAGACGAGCCATTGCGCTATATTGAGGGTACTTGCATTTGCGCTGAAAGCGTTCTCTGCGATGGCTCTCAAAACTAAGAAATTTAAATTTTACAGATCCGGTGAGATGTAATTCTGGCGTTTGCCTGAAGGGAGTGAAGCTTGTCAAATTCCTCAAAGTTCCCTGTGAGGATTTTCTGCTAATGGGGCTGAAATACCAGCATATGACTCCTCCGTCTCCTGACATTGACTACATTGCAATCAAGCTTGACCTCAAAGACACAAGGAGTGGGAAGGTTTATCAGGCAATGGGACCTTTTTTCCTTTTAAATTGTTTTGTAGCAAAAATGTTGGAAAAAATATGACGCAGCGATCCTACAAATGTGGAATGGATTATTATTATTTTTTGTAACTCAGCTCTTGAAATCAGTTTGAGTTTGTTCCATTAAATTTAGCAAGCATGTCAATGAATGAGTAGATGCACAAAAACGTCTAATCAACCCAGGCCAGGGGAGCTGGGGTTTTGATACTGGTCAGAAAGGCAACGCAAATAACACACGAACAACATGACATGAGTAAATTCACACAGAAACACAAGGATATGCGGGCCCAAAGACAGCAGATCCCAGGGGAACACCTGTGGTACCCCCAATTGAGTTTAAATGTTGCTATCTTCAACAATCCTCCCCATTTTAGGGAATGGGGTTGAAAATGTAATTAAAATGTCAGTATTTACATTGCCCAAACCTTAGGAAGTAATAATAATAATAATAATACATTTTATTTTAAGCGCCTTTCAAAGCTCTCAAGGACACTTTACAGTCACAGACAAGCATATATACTATAATAAATGAAATACAATTACAAATAGAATACAACAAATAAAATACAATTTTAAATAGAAACAAGCGATAGAGGTACATATAAAATGCAATTTTAAATTGGTGGATTTTGAGATGGGATTTGAAGGTGGGCAGAGAATCGATGTTATAAATGTTGGGAGAAAGTGAGTTCCAGAGTTTGGGGGCAGAGCCGCTGAAAGCTCTGTCCCTCATCGTGCTGAGATGGGCACGGGGGGCACACAGAGGTAGAGGGAGGAAGAGGATCTGAGGGAACGAGAGGGAATATAAATTTGAAGAAGGTCAGATGGGTATGGCGGGGCAAGGTTATGGATAGCTTTAAATGTTTAAAGAAGAATTTTAAAGTTGATTCTATGTTTGACCGGGAGCCAGTGGAGCTCTTGGAGGATGGGGGTGATGTAGTGAAAGGATGAGGTTCTGGTGATGATCCGGGCCGAAGAATTCTGGACGAGTTGAAGTTTCTGGAGAAGTTTCTGAGGGACACCAAGGAGAGGTGAATTGCAATAGTCAATCCGGGAGGTGACAAGACTATGAACAAGGATAGCAGTGTGAAGGGTGAGAGACGGGCCAAGACGATTGATATTACGTAGGTGGAAGCATGCAGATCAGGTTATTTATATGGGAGTGGAAAGATAGTGTGCTGTCAAGGATGACAACTAGGCTTTTGACCTGATGGGAGGGAGAAACGGTCAATCCTCAATGATGAGTTAGCACAGGGGTGGGCAAACTTTTTGACTCGCGGGCCGCATTGGGTTCTAAAATTTGACAGAGGGGCCGGGCCAGGAGCATTTGGAGGGAGTGTTTGGGCCGGAAATACTCCGAACAAGTTATGTCCATAATTTATAAAATCACTTCAAATGACTTCGACTGAGCGTATTTTACAAAGATTCCACAGCATATAGCTATAGTTTACGTTTTAAGACTTGCGCTGAATATATGAAGTCTTGTTTTCGAGTTGATGACGATCCCCATGTGACGTCACGTTTGGACCGCCCTGACCGAGAAAGCGACATACAATGCATTTTGGGTACTTTGTTTAGTCTGAAAACTTCGTGTTAATCCGTGTTGATGGCGAAATTAGAAGGAAAACACATAAATAACGCCATGGTGAATCGTTGTGTGTTGCACCAAGACAACTATTTGATATTCGCTGACACAAATTCCCAGCTGACAAATCAGCCCATTTCCAACGGAGCTTGGGCGCAATCTTCTGCTTTTTCTGGGTGCTACATTGCTGTCATTGACGGCTCGAATTGATATGGGAGGACTCCTAGAATCAATTGCAAACATTTATGCTTTCCTCTTCAGAAGAACAAGAACAAGAAAACATCTTCTCCGAATCTGAAGCCATTGTTTTGATTCTCGAGCAACCTTCTGAAACTGGCCATTTCCGGATTCATTTTGAAGTCATTTTTATTGGTGTTTTTCATTTAACTAAAAATATCAGCCTGCCTGATTTGGGTATTTTAGATGCTATAAAACGTTTTTCTGATGTCAGTGGGAAACAAAAACAAAAAATGGTGCCGGTTGTCCTTTAAATGTAGTATGTACAAACCTCATAGCACAGTAAAAACACTACAACCCAATTTATTAACTGTCTTTCAAATGTGAAAAATATCCCTGATCAGTTAATAAATTTGTCTCAAGGAATATGCAAGATATGGCATTTACAAACTATTTCGCAGATACTTGGAGGAGGAAATGGAAATAGATTAAAATAACATATGCACTGTGATTTATCAAGATTGCGTCTGATTTTAATAAGTTTCCATCGAAGGGGCAAAGTTAAAGAAATCAACATTTATTGAAAAATGGAATCACTTTCAACATTCAAAACATATTATTACACAACGAAATATTCAAGCTCAATAATACCTACTTGTGTTAAATTCCGCAAAATCATAGATGGTTTGTCCTGACCGCGCGCTCAACAAACTCCTCACTGACGCTCTCGCCTTCACGCGCTAACAAAACACGTGTACCGTCGCCGAGCACACAAACATAGACTACCTGCAGTTGAAATTTGCATACTCGGCTCGGCAGCCAATCAGAAGCCTGCTTCTTTCTTCCGGACTTTCGCAAGCGTTACAAAGTCGTGCAATTGCATGTCATTTTCCAAAATAGATGCACAGAACCTCAAACTAGAAGAAAGATTCAAAAGAAGCTAACAACATATGTGACGCTACAAAACGTAAATTTACATTAAACCGTGACTGTAAAGTGTACGTGAGACTTATGAAAGGGGCTTAGTGGCTCGTAGGAATCAATGCAAACGTTGCATTGTGCACCACAATGACAATCGACTACTGTAGCAAAATTTACAGCCATACGCATTTGCCGTAAATTAAGCAAGGTAGCATTTGTAGTTGGTGCATTCTTGATTTAAAAAAAAACTTTATACTTTGTGACAATGTTTCTTAATGGGATTGGTCTCATTTTGCTTCAAGTTGGGAAAAATGGGGCAGGCAACTTTTCAGTTATCTGCCCTGTTGTTCGCTAGCTTTTTGTCATGAGTTTTAGACACTGTTTGTACTATAATTTGGGCAAGTTCGGCGGGCCGGATTGAAGAGCCTAACGGGCCGTATGTGGCCCGCGGGCCGTAGTTTGCCCATGCCTGAGTTAGCATGAGATTTACTTAGTTAGCATGTATTTAGTTAGCATGAGATTTAATGCATTTCTTAAATTTTAAAATCTGACTTTCTTTTCCGATGAAGTCTGAACAGATGTGGATTCCAGTGCAGATTACAGGCGCACTGGTCAACCAGTCGCCCGTGATGTCATTCATGTCAATGTTCATCCTGGAAGTTGACCAATTCATCCTTACTGCACTATCGACGGCAACATTAAATGGCGAGGATGAGGAAACTCAGCAGGAGAGGTTGATTTTCAACATCACCAAAGCACCTTCAGATGGCTTCATCACTCACCTCTCCGACCAAACGCGCCCAATCTATTCCTTCACATGGTTGGATTTAAATGGAATGCTCATTGCATATCAACCCCCTAACTCCTCTCACACCCAGCGCAGGCACTTTGAGGTTGTGATTTATTTGCAAATGTCCCATGTAAAATGTTTTGGTGGAATTAATAGATTTTAGGAATCTTCCCGCGCAGATGGAAGTCGATGTTCATGATTTTTTCTTTGAGAAGAGCCCACCAATGACCGTGCACTTGTCTGTTCGGAATGCAGACACCAATGCTCCCAGAGTTTCCTGGAGCATGGGTATGGTTAAAAATCTGAATTATTTTCATAATCACTTTAGAGTGTACTGACATAGCAATGGCGGATGTATTTTGAACATACGCGCACATTTTTCATCCAGGGCTCAGCTTATTGGAAGGCCAATCACGTCCGATAACATGGGAGCAGCTCCAGATTGTGGACAATAACGACATTGGCGCTGTCCGTATAATCACCGTGGACGGCCTTCTGCATGGAAGACTGACAGTCGGAGGTGTTATGGTTGCGTTCCTTTCATGTTATAGTTGTCCTGGAAAATTTCAGTGTTGTTATTTTGGCCTTTTAGTCACTGGGGGCCAAAGGTTTCAAAATGTGTTTGTGCATCCATAGGTGGAAAGGGTTTCATGTTTACCGTTGGGGATATTAAAGCCGGAATCGTTTGCTATCACCACGATGACAGTGACTCCACCAGTGACTTCATCATCTTCCGCATCATCGATGGTCACCAGCAGACCAGGCACAAGTTCCCCATTAAGATCCTCCCAAAAGACGATAGTCCTCCATTCCTCATCGCCAACATACTACTGGAGGTCTCCCAGGGTCAAACGACTGTGTTGAAAGGCTCCGCTCTTCAGGCTTCCGATGTGGACTCCAGCAGCGACTACATCTTGTTTAACATTACGAGGCCCCCGCAGGCGGGAGAGATTTTGAAGTTTCCAGGACCGGGGCTAACAGGTTAGAGAAACTCACGTCACACCTGTTTTGTTTCCCATGGGTGTATGATAAACCTGCAGGTTGCTATACCAACTGACACTTCCCCTGAAATCTTTAAAGGTGAAATGTTAGATGCCATGGTCGGAGTTACACGGTCCATCTTTCAAGTTCCTATTCAAGTGGTGAACAGCTGCATTTTGGACCAACTGAAGACACTTCATGGAGTATTAGCTGACTCCAAAGTAAAGTGCATGGCAGTCATGCAGTCGAGATGTGATGAATTGCTGTTTCAAAGTGATATTGACAAAGGAGAGGTTTGACTTTACCCCAGATCATTTACCGGTCCAATTTGAAATCACAAACCAGCTTCAGACCAAATTTCTAGACTGTTAAGTTTAGCTAAGGAGCCAGAGGGGACCCAAGTCTACAGGATCCAATGTAAGAGGGCCACTAGGACCATATACCCATCACTCTTGCAAATGGTGATGGGAAAAAACTTCTCAAACTAGCACTGAACTGAATCACTGTTGATGAGAAGATTGTTTTGGACTTCACTTTCCAGGTATTTATGTTCATTTTCTCCAGGTTACGCAGTCAGCAAGTTTTTGCAGAGGGATCTCTCTCAGTCCATGCTTTATTATCGTCACAAAGGGAATGATGTGCTTGATGACTCATTTGAAGTTGTACTCTCGGATTTCCAGGATCCCCCAAACTTGTCAGAGCCCCAGGTAAGGAAGTTTTGGTCGTTTTTACGTTTGGTGCGGTACAATAAATGATAAGAAGCCATTCATCTTTCTGACATGCAGGTAGTCATGTTGCACATTGAGCCGGTACGGCGGCATGCACCTCGAGAGGTTCCTACTGCCAGACGGTGTCTTGTGGTCAAAGAGACCGACGTGGCCCATGTAACACAGCAACACCTTCACTTTGTAGACAAAGACTTGCCACACAGCGATCTCACATACACGGTTATGACTCCGCCTTTCGATCAAGATCGTCATAGGTGGGTATGCCAAACTATTGTGGCCACCAGGCTCTAATACTGGTTACACATTCCGTTTGAGCTTTGCGGTGTTGTTGTTCTGAAGAGCAGTAGCGAGGATGCCGGGAGGTTATTCCTCGTGGACAGTATACCCGCATTCACCAAAGACACCAATGCGCCAGTGTTGAGGCTCTTCACGCAGGTAGTATTTGTTAGATAGTTTTTAGTGTGGCTAACTTTTTTCACAGTGCTCAATGAATCTGACCATGTGTAATGATGTTTTGCCTGATCGGTACTTCAGTCCAGATCCCTTCTTTCCAGTCTCAGATTGAATCTCACTGTCACTTCCTGGTCTCTTGCCTCCTTTCTGCAGCATGCCGTCAACTTCATGAAAGTAGCTTACATGCCTCCAATTGCGGATATTGGTCCTTTTCCTCGATATATACAGTTTGGTCTCTCAGTCACCAACCAACATGGCAACACACTTGATGGGATCTGTTTTAACATTACTGTGATACCCGTAGACAACCAACCGCCACAGGTATGTTGTGGCATTCTTCAAATCTTGATCTATTTTTTCTCGAGGAGATTGCTCAAAACTGTGTCATGGACCATTTCAGGTAATCACCAAGCCTCTAATGGTCGACGAGGGTGGTGAGTGCTTGGTCGGCTCAGAACACCTTCAGCTATCAGATGCGGACTCTGTGGAAGAAGCCTTGCGATTGGAGCTTTTGGGGGAACCGCAGCACGGGGCGCTGCAGCTCAACAGCTTTCCTCTAAAACCCGGACAGACCTTCACTGTGCAAGACCTGGCAAGACAAAGAGTTAGGTTAGATACCTTCATTCCCTCAAGTTCTGCAGTGGTAGTTTTCACAAGTTGCCCCGTATGATATTAATTGACAAAATACATTTTCACTATCAGGAGTTTCATCAATGCAGTATGTATTTTCAGTTTTTCTTTTTTCAGAAAGCATTTTCATTTTTATCAAATCTATTGACAGAGTTGAAATTAAGAAATAAATGAAACTCACACAAAAGGAGGGAAGACGTCTCTGTTGATTTTTCACTTGCATGGAGAATAGACAAGACAGTACAGGGTACAGCGTTCTCACGTATTCTCAACAATCTTTCTACCCCCTCCCCTTTTATTACAGTGACTGGCCTTGGTAGACAGTTTCTCGTGAGCAGGAAATTCTGTTAGTCAAAACCAAGTTTCAGTTGGGTCATTCTGGCATCCAAATGAAGATTAGCTGGGTTCCAAGAGAAACGCTCATCTTCACTTCTCTCCTTCAGTCCTTCCTAAGTAGTAACATCTTCACAGCACACATTAATATCTACCCACCAACATTGAATGTATAGTTAGTTGAATGATTAAGTGAGGAACGTGAAAGACGAAGAAGAAAGGTGAATGTGTGATTACATGTATGATTACATGTCTGAGCATTTTTATTCTCAGCAAAAGCATTCTTCATTAATGTGTCATAAGCAAATGTATGATAACTAAAAAAAATAACCCGAACATTTATTCACCATTTTTTTTCCATTTCACTTCAACTTCATAAACTAGAGTAACTTGTCAAACACAGGTCAAAGAATGTATTCATATTAAACATTTATATGGTTTGACAAAAATCACTCACGGGAAACTTAAATGTGGCCCAATACAAAATTGAGTTTGACACTGCTGCTTTAGCTTCTGCTGAAAATGTGTCTTGTCTTTTTAGATACCGTCATGACAATTCAGAAACTCTGGAGGATCGCATCAATTTGGCTTTAACAGATGGCGCCAATAAAATTAGTTTGTGTCTGCAAGTGGATGTAAGTTTCAAGCCACCCACTCAGGAAGCTAATTATTTCCTGAGCTGAGAACAGCGTTAAACGTTTACACAGTTCACCCAACTGAAACGACTCTTGTTATTTTTTTCTTTGTAGGTGTCCCCGATCAATGATGAGGTACCGGCGCTGGTTGCCGGTTTGAAACCAGTGCTCCCGTGTGCAGAGGGGGAGACAATCCTCATTTCAGTTGAGTACATCTCCGCGATTGACGCAGACACCGACAACGACAGCCTCGCCTTCCTGATTGCGCGACAGCCCCGCCAAGGCCTGGTGCTGAGAAACAACTTGGCCGTTGATCATTTCATTCAGGCGGACATACGTGCAGGCATGATCAGCTACAAGCACACGGGTACGCCGTAAATAAAGGGGATCTAATTGGATCGGGACATGTTTGTGTCCCTCATCAAATCATACTAGCTTGACATGAATGACCCCCAACTGAAACAAATACGCTTGCGGTTGTGGTTTCAGGGCAGGAGATCGGACTCACTCCACACGATGACACGATCACATTTGTGATTTCTGACGGAGAAACGGAACAATCTGCGCTATGCTGCAGTAGAAGAAATCCGAAAATCGCAAACAGAGAAACCTCTCTGCCGGTGTACGACCTCCGCATCGCCATTTCCCCAGTCAACACCCAGCCTCCCTTGCTGAAAACAGGTGGATGGTTTGATGTCCCGATGGTGATATGCCGACAGTAACGTCATTGGAAACGTAACCAAGATTCTTTGCTCCATCTGTAGGAGACATAATTGTGGTCGACGAAGGTGGGAGAGCACAAATTAATGCGAGTCATGTGAAAGTGTCTGATGCGGACACGGTCTTGGGTGATCTGCTGGTCACTTTGGTTACTCTGCCACAGTTTGGCTACCTTGAAAATGTTCTGCCGAGACCTGGTTTTGAGAAAAGCACCGTGGGTGTGAGCATTGGTAAACATTCCAGTCGCCATCCAGCATTCCATCCTTTCGTTGTTAAAATACCTGCTCTATTGAGTTTAAGTCGGTCACAGTACTGTTCAGCTTGTAACTAAAGCTCCAAAGGTTTTGTAAGATTGTTTAAAAAAAATAAAATAAAACAAGTGCTCCAGACTTCTTTCTTGTCTCCGCTCCAGACGCCTGCTCTTACGGAGACATCATTGCTGGTCAGATCAACTACGTTCAGTCCAGGCATCAACAACTGGAACCAACGAGCGATCAGTTCGTCCTCCGTGTGTCTGACGGCAAATTCAGCTCTGCCCGTGTCACGTTCAACATTGTTGTCAGGCCAACAAATGATGAGTTTCCGGAGTTGGTGGCTCAAACTATGACGGTAAGTCCTTCTGTTGGTTTGTGGTCGGATTGGTCACTTACGGCTGCTTTCTGTTTAGGTACAAGAAGGACACAAGAGGCATCTGGACTTGTCTCTGTTGAACGCAACAGATCTGGACGTCCCTAAGGATGTCTTGAGATTCCGTGTTGTGAAACCCCCTGGGTATGGATACATCATTCGTCACCATGGCACTGACACTCTCCGGGGGGCCAATTCAGAATCCATCGTAGCTGACTTCACCATGGCAGAACTAACAAATGGTACGTGTCAGTGATATTATGTCAATCCATATCGTTTATTTTTTAAACCATCGGGTTTGTATACAGTATATACCCTTTCACAAGGTAATTATAACTAAGAAAGGGTCCCGTCTTTTTTATAGGCCACCTCGGTTACATCGAAACCTCGAATAGTCCAAAGACTCACTGGTGTTGATTTTTTTCTCACTGCATTGTATTTTTATTGTCTTTAGGTCATGCTGTGGCTTACATGCATGATGACTCTGAACATTTGGAAGATGACTTTACCATCCAGTTAATGGACGGCAGACACAAAATGCAAAGACAGGTTCTGGTGGAAGTTCTTCCTGTCAACGATGAAAAACCTCATTTAATAAGGTTGAATTATGAGAATAAAATCCCCTTGTTTTCTTGAGTCTTTATTTGTTTCCTCGGTCTCCTGGGCATGTATACTAAATTGCAAGTTGCTAGCGCTTGTCTAGTATAAAATGTTAACGTTTTTTTAACAGTCTGACCAAATTCCAGGACAATGTTTTATTTTTGTGGTTCTACATACATATAATAGACAAGCCAACCAAATTTCACATGGGTAAACCAAGCTAGCAAACCAGGGTGCAGATTTGTTTAAAGTGCAATCGAAACCAATTTGTCTTGGCCCAAACAAAGGTCCACTGGAACTGTGATAAAAATGTAGCTTGGAAGATGTGACGATAAACATTTTATGCATCGTCCTTCAGAAACAATGGCCTGGAGTTGGAACCAGGAGAGACCCGACTCATAACCAGTGTATCCCTCTTCGCACAGGACCATGACACTCCTTCCTCGCAGGTCTTGTACATTTTTGAAAGGGTACCTGCACACGGACTCCTACAGATTAAGGTTTGTATACTGCAATCGAAAGTGTCCTATACTGTCTTGAATCGGATAATCACCTGAGTGTGAATCCGTTTTTTTCCACAGCATGTTCAAAATTGGCTGACGATGACAGTCGGCGAAAACTGCACCCAGGAAATGGTGGACACCAATCGTCTGCGCTATGTGCACAAAGACCCGATTGGTACGACAATGCGGGACCTTTTTGTTTTCCACCTATGTGACGGACAAAATCAGTCTCCCAAACAACGGTTCATCATATCAGTCAAACATATGGAAAAAGGTATTTTCAGACTTTCTGAAATCAGTGATGTATGTATTTCATCTGTCATGTATTCGTTGTTCCCACGCTATTTCAGGGGGATTGGAACAGAACCCTGTCACAAATAGTTTGTGACTAGCTTGGAATTGCCTATTGATACCACAAGATGCCAGCAAGTGCCACTGTTGTTGAAATTAAGCTGTTAATTTTTTATGCAGAAAACGAAGGGTAGATAAAAATCAAAAGGCAAACCCAAATGCCAAACCGAAACTCAGTGGCGGTTCGCTATATAATTTGAATCTGTGATCCGAAGCTAATTTTGCTCAACTTGGGCCACTTCTGCCTCAAATGCTTATTCACAGCATTATATTTTGTCCCAACTGCTGTGACTTTATTTTTCAGGAACCATCTTCATCTTTGTCACGCCTGCAAGTGTCAACCGCGGCGGGCGCGTGGTTCTCACCACCAACGTGCTGTTTGCCAGAGACGGCGCGAACCGGCCTGATGAGCTGCTGTATGTCATTACCGCCCCGGCATCTCATGGCTATTTGGAAAATGCCAAACATCCCGGTGTCACCATCTCCGCCTTCAGCCAGATGGACATCGCCGCAAACCGTGTGGCTTACGTGCACGACAACCAAGCTAGCACACCCACAGAAACCATTCGGTGAGTCTAGGAACCTTTATGGGAGATTCTTTTTGACTTTACTCGAACCAATATCCAGAGTGCCACAAGTCAGTCTGTTTCTGTTTCAACAGCTTTGTTGTTAGTAACAACCAGACAAGTCGAAAGGGAATCTTAGAGGTGTCAGTGAAAATGTTGGATCAAATCCCCCCGTCGTTGACCTACAAAGGTCTTCTCGTTCGCCAAGGGTTGTCCATGACCCTGAGTCAAGATTACTTGGCCATGACCGACCCTGACACCCCACGGAGCGCCCTGGTCTTTAAAATCCATCAGCCTCCTCAGCACGGCGAGCTGCTTTTACGCGGAAGCGTGCTGATAACGGGTTCCACTTTCACCCAGCAACACATTGAGGATTTAGAGGTCACGTATAAGCATAACGGAATGCAGTCGCAGATCGACCGATTCGAATTCACCGCCACGGATAGCGCCAATCGCGGCTTCCTGCTGGATGGGAAGTTGCATACGGAGGCGATGTGGTTCATCATTCAGGTAAATGACAAAATCTCGCATTGCCAATTAAAGGACAACCGACACATCCGGGCAAGTTGCGTCCATAATTTGTAAAATCACTTTAAATGACTTTTACTGTGTGCATTTTAGAAAGATTCCACTTCATATAGCTATATTTTACGTTTTAAAACTCTCGCTGAATAATCATGAAGTCTTGTTTTTGAGTTGATGTCGATGCCGGAAGTGACGTCATATTCGGTATGCCCCTGACCAAGAAAGCGACACACAATGCATTTTGGGTACTTTTTTTGTCTGAAAACACTGTGGTGATCGCGGAATTAGAAGGAAAACTACATAAATAACATGATGGTGAATCGTTGTCTGGCAGCCAATTGCGGTAACATGCATAAAGAAGGTGTAAGTTTACATAAATTCCCAGCGGACAAATCAGCCATTTCCAACGGACCAGAGCAGTCGAGCACCAGCGGAGGCAAACGAGGAAGCTAACCAGATTTAGCGATTCGACGCTTGCATCGCAGAAGTTTGATGCATGTTTGCTCATTTAGTCACACTGCATGCTAAATGTGAGCTCACCTGGTGAAAGAGAGCAATCTCCATATCAGTAGAGCAAACCGATCAGACAAACATCCACTTTCGACCGTGTCATTTGTTACTCTGTAGCGCTGTCGAGCTCTCTCTCGTCTCGTCTCTGATGTTCGTGTGTTGCTCTCATTATGGCGCTGTCTCTTTTGTGTATGTGCGTAAAACCCACCCCTCTGTCTTCTACCACGTATTTTAACCAATCACGGAGGTCGGCTCTTATAAGCGGCTCCATATAATGGACGAAACGCCGCTTGTGAGCCATCTTGTGCATTTTCTGGGAGTCCAGATTTCCACCGGCTTCATTGCTTGCAGACGGCTTGAATTGATACGGAAGGACTTCTTTAATCGATCACAAACATTTAGTCTTTCCTCTTCAGAACTATTTGAATCATATTCATAACTGGATGAGTAAAAAGAAAGCATCATCTCCGAACCTGAACTCTCTGAAGCCATTGTTTTGATTCTGGAGGAAGGCAGTTTGTGAAGGAGTATCCTGGCATGACGTCATGAACAAGGGGGCGAGACTTTCTGAATCTCCCCAATTTTGAGCTCATTAGTGGCAGTTTTGGGCAACTTTAAGTCATTTTTATTGGTGTTTTTTGCATTTGACTAAAAATATCAGTCTGCGTGTTTTGGGTATTTTAGATGCTATAAAACATTTTTCTGATGTCAGTTAGGAAACAAAAAAATGGGGTGGGTTGTCCTTTAAGGTCCTTTTGAAACTGTGTCCTATTGCTTGCAGCAGGGTCAAATACATTGACATTCAGAGGAGCAATTTTGGCCATTTAACTCCTTCCACGTTTGTGCACCAATTCAATTCAAAATGTTTAATTTCAGATCAAGCCTCTGGAGAGGTCACATCCAGAGGTTGTAAAGATTCATCACCTTTGGAAAGCTGATCTTTTAGCCGATGGACGATACGGAATCTTTCTGTCATCTCGGGAACTCAAAGCCAAAAATTCAAACGGCAAAGAAGAGGAGCTGATGTTCGTCATTGTTCGGCAGCCCTATTTTGGCCACCTGGAAAATATCACGACAGGTGAATGTCTTTTGTCTCACCGCAAGTTGGATTACAAAAGCAACCTGACATTTTGGTGTCCTATAGGTGGTTTCGTGCGACAGCGTATCTCCCAAATGGATCTGAACAGGAGGACAATCGTCTACATTGTCAATCCGGAGATGGAGTCTCTGTCAGACAGCTTGGAATTCAGGGTGTCAGATCGCCACGGAAACACTGGGCCGTCGCACATGTATGGTTTAATGACATCCACGATCTCCCTATGATCAATATCAAGACTGGCCTTCGTGATCATCACACTCGCTCTTGCAGACTTCAACTGAACTGGTCTTGCGTAGAGCTGTCTCAGCCCAAATACTGCGCCAACGAGGAGGACAAAAGGGTCTCGGTGGAGGTCATCCGAAAAGGAAATGTAGCAGAGTCGGCATACGTCAAAGTCCAGGTCGGTCATGACATGCCATTTGTAGGTCATTCTCGGGTAGGACTTTGCAATCAGGGCTCCACACAGCTGTAGTTGGAGCTACTGTCATATAGACTCGATGAAAAGGTTTCTTCAGCCGTCATCCGTACTTCTTTGAAGGTGTCGGACATTTCGCTTCTCATTCAAGAAACTTCGTCAGCAAACTAAAGTCTTACTGGTAGTTTAGGCCCTATATATATATCCCTACTGTCCTGTTAAATGACCCTCAATGGTCATTTAACAAATGTCAGAAAGAAAGAACAGGGAATGAAACAAAAAATTCTGATACAAAAAGGAGAGGAGTAGCAGTACCTTACATTGCAGGAGTTTCTGAAAAACTACAGAGTCCTTTGGCAACATAAAATTCCTACTTATTTCAAACCGATAAACACTTTAAGGCAAAAATTAGTGCATCCAAAAGATAGGCTGCCAAATGAAAAACAAAGTAATGTAGTTTATTCAATACATTGTAAGAATGAAAATTGTAAAGAGCAGTACATTGGGGAGACTAAACAAATTCTCAAAAAAAGACTTTATCAACATCGCAGGGATAATACTAGTGGGTCTCAATCGGCAGTACATATGCACCTAAAAGCTAGCAACCACTCATTTGACGACAATGAGGTTAAAATCTTAGCGAAAGAACATAGATGGTTTGAAAGGGGAGTAAAAGAAGCGATTTTCATAAAACAGCTAAATCCTTCTTTAAACCGATATGGTGGGGTGAGGTTCAATTTGGATCGTTCGTACAACAGCCTTCTTAGGCAAAATAGGATTAGGAATACTGATGAGGTGATACCGGTGGAAGTGGGGCAATCAAGCCAGTCGTTAGTCAGAACAATAGGAACAATCAGTGAAGTGGCAGGGAGTAGTCCTCTGCTCCCCCCCAACCTGAGAGCAGGGACCTATCATAGCAGAGTCCGGCACCGCCATGTCTGGACAGTAGGGATAATAATAATAATAATAATAATAATAATAATAATAATAATAATAATAATAATAATAATAATACATTTAATTTCAAGTGCCTTTCAAAACACCCAAGGACACTTTACAATAAAAACAATAAAACAAAGCACATAACAATAAAACCATAAATAAAATGATAATTAATAAAATAGCAGATTGAACTAGACATTGAAAGCAATTTTAAACAGATGGGTTTTGAGGGGGGACTTGAAAATAGGGAGGGAGTCAATATTACGGATGTTGGGTGGAAGTGAATTCCATATTTTGGGAGCAGAGCGGCTGAAAGCTCTGCATCCCATCGTGGTGAGACGGGCAGAGGGCACATAGAGGTGAAGGGAGGATGAGGATCTGAGGGACCGAGAGGGAACGGAGATTTGAAGCAAGTCAGAAAGATAGGGAGGGCCAAGGTTATGCATGGCTTTGAATGTAAACAGAAGTATTTTGAATTTGATTCGATGTTTAACAGGGAGCCAGTGGTGCTGCTGGAGGACAGGGGTGATGTGGTGAAAGGAGGAGGTTCTAGTGATGAGATTTTGGACGAGTTGGAGTTTATGGAGAAATTTCTGATTGACACTGAAGAGAAGTGAGTTACAATGATCGATGCGAGAGGTGACGAGACTGGATAAGGATAGTGGATAAGGATAGCAGGATATATATATCAGAATCAGAATCAGAATAAGAATCATCTTTATTGCCAAGTATGTAGGACACACAAGGAATTTGTTTCCGGTAGAACACGCTGCACTAGTATCGTTGTCAAAAAAACTGCTAAGTGGCACTATACAGTTCCATTTTGGCTACTGTTGAAAGAGTTCAAAGAGTTAATGGCTTGGGGGAAGAAGCTGTTTAAATGTCTGCTGGATTTGGTGCGCATGGATCGGTAGCGCCTGCCTGAGGGGAGTAGCTGGAAAAGGTGGTGGGCAGGGTGCGGAGGGTCCAGTAGGATTTTCCGCGCCCTAGTTTGGATTCTTGCAGTGTGCAAGTCCTCGAGAGTGGGTAGGGCGGTGCCAATGATTTTTTCCGCCGTCCTAACTGTCCGTTGAAGTCGGATTTTGTCCATTTTTGTGGCGGCCCCGAACCAAACGGTGATGGAAGAACACAGGATGGATTCGATGACAGCCGTGTAGAAATGTTGCAGCACCTCCTGTGGCAGGCCATGCTTCTTTAGCAGCCTCAGGAAGTACATTCTCTGTTGGGCCTTTTTCAGGATAGAGTTGGTGTTGACCTCCCACTTCATGTCCTGGGAGACTGTGATTCCCAGGAACTTGAAGGTCTCAACGGTTGACACCAGGCAGTTGGATAGTGTGAGGGGTAGCTGTGGTGATGGATGTTTCCTGAAGTCCACCATCATCTCAACTGTCTTGAGCGTGTTCAGCTCCAGGTTGTGACGGCTGCACCAGAGCTCCAGCTGCTCCACTTGTTGTCGGTACGCAGACTCGTCGCCGTCTTTGATGAGACCGATGACCGTGGTGTCGTCTGCGAACTTTATGAATTTGACAGCTGGGTGCGTTGAGGTGCAGTCGTTCGTGTAGAGAGAGAAGAGCAATGGAGAGAGGACGCATCCCTGCGGGGCTCCAGTGCTCGTGGTTCGTGTTGTGGATGATATATTTCCCAGTCTGACCTGTTGTGTCCGTCCTGTCAGGAAGCTGAGGGTCCACTGGCAGATCGTGGGGGACACACCAAGCTGGAGAAGTTTGGGGATGAGGAGTTCTGGGATGATGGTATTGAACGCAGAGCTGTAGTCCACAAACAGGATCCTTGCGTAGGTTCCTGTGTTG
Source organism: Hippocampus bargibanti (assembly GCF_051943395.1). Lineage (NCBI taxonomy): Eukaryota > Metazoa > Chordata > Actinopteri > Syngnathiformes > Syngnathidae > Hippocampus > Hippocampus bargibanti. The sequence goes on along the minus strand of NC_142735.1, from coordinate 27,902,520 downwards.
TCAAGGTGGTCGAGGATGTGATGCAGTCCAATGTTGTCTCTCTCTCTCTCTCTCTCTCTCTCTCTCTCTCTCTCTCTCTCTCTCTCTCTCTCTCTCTATCTATATATATATATATATATATATATATATATATATATAGAGAGAGAGAGAGAGAGGGCCTAAACTACCAGTAACGCTAACGCTCCCCCCAACCTGAGAGTAGGGACCTATCATAGCTGTGTCCGGCGCCACTATGTCTGGACATTAGGGATATATAAATAGGGCTGATACTACCAGTAAGACTTTAGTTCGCTGAAGAAGCATCTTGGATAAGAAGCGAAACGTCTGACACCTTCAAAGAAGTACAGATGACGGCTGAAGAAACCTTTTCATCGATGGACCACTCCTGTATGACTGAGAGCTTACACAGATGTGTCATATATAATAGTGCCAGGACGTTATAATGTGAAGTGAGGATCAGGACTAGGGAGGAGTTCCCAGAAAAAAAAAATCATGACACTACTGAATCAGTAAGGACTGATATGCAGTTGGTCACTCTTTGGGGAAAACTGCCTGTAAATTTCCCTCTGCTTTCTTCCTGGTAGGTAAACGAGGGGACGGCAACTGCAGGAAAAGATTTCCTCTCAAGCTCATCTTCGCTTCTCCAGTTTGATCCCGGTAGGATCAATTTTCTTTCAGAGAAGGCTCATGGTTCAAGAACCGAGTTGGCCAGCTTTGATAATACTTTTGGTAACTTTTCATTTTAAGCATGGAGACCATATACATTTAAAATGTATCAGATTTGTCGCTGTAGTTTTGAAATAAAGTAGTTGGTTTGCATTTTCACGTTATAAGCCATAAATGTCCATCATTTTAAAAGATGTGGTGTGTTTCTGCCCTGGGAAGGCGTCTCACTGAAGATCTGGAACATTGAAGTCATTCAGGATCAACTCGAAGAGGCTGATGAAGTATTTGAAGTGCTCCTTGTTCTTCCAGAAGGCACAGTTATTACCAGCTTCAAGAAAGCTCAAGTTACCATAAAGGACACTGGAAGAGGTAAACACTTCTACTCTTTTACCATTGACCACCATCTTCTATTGCTTATCCGGAATAAGGTCACAAAGGCGGCAGCAGCTTTGCCAGGGGAAGTCCCCACTTTCCTCTACCTAGCCATATCTTCTAACTCTTCCGCAAGGATTCCTAGGTTTTCCCAGGCCAGTTGAAAGACAGACTCCCCTCCAGCGGGACATACCTGAGGAAGCTTCCAGGAGGCATCTGATTAGGATGCCCGAGCCCCTTTATCATGCTCCCCTCAACGTGGAGGAATAACAGCTCGACTTTGAGCCCCACGCGGATGACCGAGCTACTCAACCATTTTTCTAACTGGCCTATGGACAAAACTGATTTGGGTGCTTTTATCTGGGATCTCGTTCTTTCTGTCACACCCCATAACTCCTAACCATAGGTGAAAGACTGAGCATTGATCAATCGATTAATCAGTTGGTCGAATGAGACCGTCACCTTTTGGCTCAGCTCCTTCATCACCACGACAGACCCTTACAGAGTCCGCATGACGGTAGACGCTGCAGCCATCTGTTGATTTCACGCTCCGTTCAACCCTCACCCGTGAACAAGAACCTAAATATAGTTTAAAGTCCTCCTCTTGGGACAGGATTCCATCGCAGACCCGCTGAGGGTATTCCACCCCATTCCAACCACAATTACAGATGCGGAACTGCTCATTTTCACCCCGGCCGTTACACACTCAGCTACGAACTACTCCGGTGATGGTTGGAGATCACGGCTTGAAGAAGCCAGTAGTACCACATCAACTGCAAAAAGCAGCGATACATACGTGGACCACCTCACTACCTCGTTTATACAGAGAAATTCTATCTATAAAGTTTATGGACTGAATCGATGATAAAGGGCAGCTTTGGCAGAGGCCAAGCTTCAGTGAAAACAAATGTAACTTACTAAAAATTAACATTTTAAAATTTATGGGGGATGCATTCATAGGATTAAGTGCATATTCCATAATTATTCATTCGCAAACTGCAGGGCAGTGCAAGCAAAACCAGCACCATGCAGCATCTCTACTCATGGGAAAGAGCAGTCTGTCCGATCGACGCACTCAAATTTCATCTGGGAGGATTAAGAAACTGTCCCTTGGCAGCCTATCACCCATTCATCAAGAAGGAACCCTCTCCAGAAAGAACAAATCCAAATCTGTAAGCAGCTGGAATTCTTTTTATTCTGATAATTATCACAGTATTGCTTTCCAACAAAATATCTTTATAAGTAAGGAAAAACTGATGCAGCTTTTTGTTTTTGTTTTATTTTTCCCAGAAAGGAAGAAGGACAAAGATCCGTGCGGTTAGCAGGTCGGGTCAGCGGAGCACACCAGGAGAGCAAATTAATCCAAAGCACGGCTCTCGGAGAACATTCCCCGGTGCAAGAAAAAGTGAACATGTGAGTGAAACGATGGAATACTATGCTAGATACACAAATGATGACAATTTTTAGCAGACCACTATTTTTTATAGGGAAAAACTGATAGGCTTGTAGCTAGGCCATGTTTACCAGAAGTGATGGGACTCCTGCATTTCAACCAGACGACCAATCAGATCTTTCATTGCAACGGTGTCTTCTGGAGATCTTGGACACCACCAAAGCAGGTCCTTATTTAAAGAACAACCGACACATTTTTATTTTTTTGTTTCCTAACTGACATCAGAAAAACGTTTTATAGCATCTAAAATACCCAAAACACGCAGGCTGATATTTTTTGTCAAATGCAAATCACCAATAAAAATGACTTAAAGTGTCCCAAAACTGCCACAAAATGAGGTCGGAATTGGGCAGATTCAGAAAGTCCCGCTCCCTTGTTCGTGACGTCACTATTGGTCACACACCTTGCTCCAGAATCAAAACAATGACTTCAGAGAGTTCAGATTCGGAGAAGATGCTTTCTTGTTACTCATCCAGTTGTGAATATGATTCAAATAATTCTGAAGTGGAAAGCATACATGTTTGCAATCGATTAAAGAAGTCTGGACTCCAATGTAGCGGCAAGAAAATGCACACGATGGCGCACAAGCTCCATTTGAAATGGGCTGATTTGTCTGCTGGAAATCTGTGAAAACTTACACGTTCTTTATGCGTGGTACCGCAATTGGCTACGACACACAACAATTCACCATCGCGTTATTTATGTAGTTATCCTTCTAATTCCGCGATCAACACGTTTTCGGATGAAAAAAAGGACCCAAAATACATTGTGTGTCGCTTTCTCGGTCAGGGGCGTTCCAAATGTGACGTCACTTCAGGCATCGTCATCAACTCGAAAACAAGACTTCCTGAATATTCAGCGCGAGTCTTAAAACGTGAAATATAGCTATATGCGGTGGAATCTTTGTAAAATACGCTCAGTAGAAGTCATTTCAAGTGATTTTACAAATTATTGACGCAATTTATCCGGAGGTGTCGGTTGTCCTTTGAGCTATAGTTTGAAACCCGGGAAGTAAACAGCGTTGAGTTAGACCCGGTGTTGGATAGAAAGCGTTTCAGTCAAGACCATATGAACCAAGTCATGACTTGGACTTTGGGGAATTCAGATCACTTTGAGAGCCATAAATTTGAACTTGTTTCTGCATTCACAAATTCATTGTTATCCCTGACTTGCGCCTGCAAACAGATGGCCAAAACTCCACCATGTCCTCCTGGATGGACTTTTCACAGTGGCCGCTGCTACATCCTCAACAAGGGGCACAAAACGTCATGGACTCTAGCAAATCGGAGCTGTAAAGAGAGGTACACTTGAACCTGGGTGATTCCCTGACACAAATGGTAGAAAGACAAAATAGCAAAAGTAGTCAAATGTTTTGGTATTTTAGACAGAGTGAACCCCTGTTAATGGTGGGGATATGGTCCAGAAACACCCACTGTTCCTGTTGTGAAACGGATCTAACATCCCTTCCCTTTTGTGCTCCAGATATAAAGGCAACCTTCCAAGTGTTTTCTCAAAAGGTGACATGGATTGGCTGTGGGACTTTGGTGGGAGGAGACCCTTTTGGATAGGTGTGCTCTTAATTATATCAATATGGTATTAATAGGGGTGCCAGTAGTACTTGAGGGAAAAGATGGAATTTGCATTTTTCAAGACGAAATATTATTATTGTGTCTCAAAGTCAGGTATTCAATAGCATGATTATTTTCACCTCCCTTAGGCCTCAATGACAGAGACGGCCAAGGGTCTTGGCAGTGGGAGGACGGAGAAAACGTCACCTGGGTGAACTGGACCATGGTCTCTTTGCCCTTAACCGCGGAGGGGAGCAAAATGTGCACCCTGGTGTGGAGGAGGGCCAAGTGGCAAAGAAAGGACTGCAAGGCGGGGCGAGGTCACGGTTATATATGCTCCATCAAGATTTGAATGCAAATTAAGACATTCGACCCATCCCATGTAATTTTAGAACACTGTATAACCTCAAGAGGATTTAAAAGCCTCCATTACATTTGTTATATTTTTTGGGGAGGGAGGTAATGTATGTATTGATATGAATTCAAATACTGATTTTCTAGATATTGTAATAAACACTGGAAAAACACCCAAGTTTAATTTTATTCTTGCCGGAAGGGGAAAAAGAACAAAGTGAATTGATCTCTGGGTAACATTAGCAATGGGCACAATAAGATATTTTTGATACATATTTAATGCTCGCTACTTCGCATGTGTATTGAAATATGTTGGCAATGTGTTTGAGCGACAGGGTGGAGGATGGGACTGGCTTAATTCAAATCTAGCTGAATAGCGACATCACGCGAACAATTTGGTGCACTGTTAACTGGCATCCATCCAATTCAATAATTGGTCGGTTCTTTTAATGGACATTACATTCGGCCAATCAGACGTTCTTAAATAGCAAACGCTCACAAATTGGGGCGCGTCAAACGAATCAATCAGTGAGGGGCGAAGGAGCCATGATTTTGTACCCCAAAAAAATGTGCCTCTTTAATTTCAGTCGTGACATAAATTTGTGACAGTTTGCCATTTTAGTAAAACAAACAAACAAACAAATCAATACATCCATATCACGAAAGAAAAGTTAAAAATAAAAACTCATATTTGGGGCTGTTTTGGGCAACAATTAGTACCATGATTATCTTTCAACATGAATTATGTAAACATTTCGTTTTTACATTTGAAATCTTTACAATTTTGAGAAATGTGCTTTTAAAAGGTTATATTTCTTTATTTCTTCCATTTAGAGACCTTTGCGAATGCGCGTTTATAATTTTATAGTATATTTAGTATATAGTATTATTATATATTTGTGGTCGATGCCATCTTGTAAACAATTATTTTTTATTGTATTTCATGCATTAATTATATTGAAAACTCTAAAATAATAAAATGGGATTTTAAAAAATCAAGTGTATTTTATTGTAATGCGGTAATTATAGTTTATATTGCAAATATGACAGTACCTGCGACAACACACAAATATCTTTTTTTTTTCCTTTTTTTAAATGACGAGTTTACTTCCATAATGATTTGTAATTCTTTGCAGCTCCAGCCGTCTCCCGTGTGGTCAGCATACATTTGCATGGGTTGTTTTGCTACCGGGGTGAGGCTTCGAGATAAACACTGGTGACATCTGCTGCCATGGCAACACCATTGTGTTCCCTCCTCCAACCCCTCTACCCCCCTCGGCCAACTCCCCCCGTGTTCATACCCCCCTTACTCCACCTTCTGCTTGTGCGCTTTGTCCGCACCGTCTTCGCAGACTATCTGGACTTTGATTCTTGACGGTTATGTTCTGATGAGGAGGGTGGGGCTTGAAGTGGGTATAAAGAAAACAACCCCCCCCCCCCAAAAAAAAAAAAAAAACAACAACAACATTTGTTTTTGTTTTTCCCCTTTGGTAGGGGGGCTCAGAAATGAGTGAGGACTACCAATACAGACTGGACCCCAGTGACCGCCTCAATGGTTTGGGACAGAGGAGAAAAAGACCCAAAAAGGTAAACAAAAGCGACTCAAATGGCAATTTTGGCGAGATCTTTGCGTGCGCTTTTCATTGTTGTGCTCACCTCTTCTGTGCCTTGGCTAGTTGTAGTAGGAGGCGCCTCTCACATGACAGGGTGGGTCCGGACTCCTTCTTTGTGTTGCCTGGTTCCAGATTTCATCACACAACGGATGCTTTTGGGTGTGGCAGGGGAAAAAGGCAGTTTTGATCTCATACGGTTGATTTGAATCTAGCGGCCAATTGTGATTTGGTTAACACTATAAATGATTTCACAGTTGCTCTGGTTTGATTTGGTTTTGCCAATCCAGGGTGGGCCTGGATATGGTCGACGATAGGGCCGTAGGTTTGATTTGGGCGAGCCGGGTTTGGGTTTTCGGGTTGAGGGTTAGATTCACTGATGATGAGCGTGTATGGGCTGTGGTCAGTGTGTATGATTGATTGATAGGGTTGTGCTTTGACGTTCGCTCATTGAGAGGCATGCCGTTGACTTCCCTTTGACTCGTGATGTCACCAATACGGCGCTACCATAGGCTGTGGCGTAATGTCAACCTGCTAATCTTGGTCACGCCGTTGCCAACCGAAAGTGCGGCATGGAAACGGTCTTCTTAGGCAGTTGCTGAAGTTAGTTGTGTTTCATGTTTACGGAGATGACACATGTAGTCAATTGTTGTTTGGAGAACACAGGAAAGGGGGACTGGAACTTGGTGTAAAAAAGTTTGAGAGTCGCCAATGAATTATCTTCAGGTTTTATCAACCCATGCTCAAATCTTGGTTGATTGACATATCTGTGTCAACCCAAAAGCTGAAATATGTCCTCTGTCGTTGCAATGTGCCCACAATAAACAAGAACCACTGAAACACTTGAACGACAGTTTTTAACCATGCTACAGTCATAAAAGTGATCTTGCGCTACGGTGCGGCACCAACCAAGCCGTCCGCCTGATCCCTGACACAAAAAAAAAAATGTGAAACAAACAACGCATCAGGGATTATATCTCACCACGATTTCTTTGTTGCCTCAACCTGTTTCTAGGTCACTCGAAAATGCCTTTGGCCACCTAATCCCCTCTAAGCATAAAACCCAACCGTTCGGCCGCTTGCACACGAGTGTAGGTGTGTGCTTGTGCGCGAATTAGCCCTACGGTGTTAATACCGCTAATCCACACAGTCAGCAGGACTGTCCTGCGCTTAAACCTATTCTCCCTTTTTCACATCTCACGCCAGTATAAACACTCAAATGATGTGCGATTCTTCCTTCTTGGCTTGAATATTCCGCATCAGAGTGCTGTTGTTTTATTTAATGCAATATTTACTACCTGGTCCACTCTTCCCGGCTTCCCTTCCGAGCACCTGTGATCACAGAAATGGTGGTTGGGGAATCAGGCCAGGTAAGAAAAAGCAAGTTTATTTGCCTTGCATCTTTCAAGACGTATCTGTACTGCTTTACGGAGGCAAAAACGTATCAGTAAGACAGTTATTTCATTCATTTAAGAAAACTCAGCAATGGACGCTCATGTTTTTGGTCAGGTTTGGATGCAAAAGCTTGTGTAGGAGCAAACGTTGGCCCATTCCACCTTCAGCGTTCTGAAGGCTCATCCATAACAATAAAGCCTTCATTGTACCCTACTCCCCAAGAAGTTTGCTGGAATTTTAAAACCTGTCATTTTCTGACGAGGAACTGAATGGGAAAAGTAATGACAATTTGAGCCATGAAAGCACACCCCAAAAAATTTCCAAGATGAATTATAACGAATGTATAAAGCGTCGGTCTGCCTGTTGATCTCACAGTCCAGAGGTCGTGGGTTTGATCCCGGTGAGAGCCTTCCTGTTTGGAGTCCACATATTCTCCCTGTCCATGTGTGGGTTTTGTTTGGGTACTCCGGTATGCTCCCACATTCCAAAAACATGCCTGGCATATGCAGCGCACTCTAAATTGTGCCTCCTGCATATGGTTGTTAGTTTTTGTATGCCCTGTGATTGGTTGGCAACCAGTTCAGGGTGTCCCCAGTGTCTTGCCCTAAGACAGCTGAGATGGGATCCAACATGCCCTGCGACTCATATGAGGATATAGCGGATCAGAAAATGGATGGATGGACATAAATAGTCCACTTCAATGCGAGACCAAGGCGACACCTAATGATGGATCAACAGTACCTGACCATGGAACAGAGTATTCTCAGATGCAAGTAAACGAGTTGAGAGGTAGGGGTCTCAAACTCCATTTCTCGAGGGCCACTATCCTACACGTTTCCAACGTCCTTCTCCTCTTTCACACCAGATTCAAATGATCAAGACCCTTATCAGGGTTCTGGATGTTGATGATTGGAATCAGGTGTGTTGAAAGAAGAAGACATGTAAAACAAGTTGGAAATGGGCCCTTGCCAGTGACGTGCAGTCAGTGGAGGCAGGTGAGGCAGTGCCTCACCTGTCACCATGGAAAGCTGTCATGGAAATATCAAATGAAAAAATAAATTAAACAGTTAGATGTATTTAGTGATTTGTACTTTAAAGTTCTTGTCCATTTAACTTCACCGTTTTAGGATTTTTTTCAAAATCGCTGAATTTTCACATTTACCGTTCAAATACTAAGTAGAGATGAGCGGTGACGTCATCGATGACGTCAGTGCCTCACCAGCAATGAACCTCACCGCACGTCACTGGCCCTTGCAGACCTGGACTTTGACACCCCTGCTTAGGTGTGGCATCAGCAGGTAGATCAGGAGAGACTGGAAGAGTCACTGAAAAGCAGGGAAAAGGATATCCTTGGGAATTTTTATGAACCAGGATAAACGTTTTAAGTGTGACCATAAAGAGTTTCCTACAGCCAGAATTGGAAATCCATCCTATAGGAAGCAGAGTAAAGAAAGTGTGGAGATTTCAAGACCAGTGTGGTTGACTTTCCAGCAAACAGTAAGAGCTCAAACTGCAGTTTCAAAGCAGTTGCAGCTGTTCGACTAATAATGTGAAAAAAAAAAATTAAACACTCAATATGCCAAGAATGCGGTTTGTGGGTCACAGGACGATCCTCTTCTAAAATGTAATGCCAAACTCCAGACTGAAGGTGGTGTCATTGTTTATAAAGACGGCATCCACAGGCAATCTGAGTTCAATTCTCCGTTTGAACAACATTTTCTGGTTTTCTTCCCATAGTGAGAAAAGAATAATATGTCTGTTGGCTTAAACTGAAAGATTCAGGCGGTACTCTGACAAAACTCTTGTGGTCGAGCCTCCAGTTAGCTCATGAGGACAAGGGTTCGAGCTTATTCCATTCCAATTTTTTTCCTGAACTTTAATTGGTTGGTCAGCGTAAAACTGTCGCACTCTGCACATACAAGTTCGTAATTAGCATACCTGGTGAATCTGATCTGTTTATTATTAGTATTAGCAATAGTATATTTAAGGTGATTATTTTGTTCAATATCAATTTCTTGCAAAGTGCAATCTGATTGCCACGTGATCGGTATACTGTAAATGCGTAGCCTGCTGCTGCTTTTTGGAAATACGTACTCTCTTAATATTTGCCGATTGGCAATCCACCCCCCTCTGTTGGTTGCAAAGATGGTTCCTCCCGTGTGCAGACCATTGCAGATGCTCAGCACCCCCCCCCCCGCCCTCCACACACACTCCTCTCTCGCTTGTTTTTCTCTCATCCTCCCCCACCAGCCTAGCCGAGCATAATCCCACCACCTCTCTCTCTCACGACGCGAGAAGCGTTTGGCACATGGAATTGGGAGAGATTCCGAGAGTCTTCGGAGCCCTGCTTGTTGCTCTGAACCCATAGAGTGGAGCCCTGCTCCCGTCACCAACCGCTTCCCACTCCCTCACTTTTCCAAAATCTGCATCCAGTGGAAGTGGCTTCCCTTGGCAGTCACGCGTGAGGACTTGAGACGGTTGTCAGGTGTGTTTGCTTTTGTCTGAGCACGGAAACGGTTTGAGGGTAGCCATGGCGCACGCCGCTGCCCACATTAAGAAGGCCAGGTCTGAAATGGATCCACCTGCGGACCTAAAGGCCCTGGAGAAAGCTAAGGAGAGAAGGCGCCGCTCCCGAGAGCAGGCAGAACGAAAGCGAAAGGTACTCGGGAACCACCCCGTGTCATGCCACCCTCATTTATTGAAGAGTGGTTATCCCATCGCACGTCCTGTCATCCACGCCTCATCATCACCAACACCATTGTTGTTGACATGAGATGATCAGTCCTGTTGTTCTGTCGTGTGTCAAAATGTTTATTTTTATTGTTCTCAATAAATTGAAGTGTTATGTTCAGAAAAAAAGCTGCCTTAAAAATGTGTTTGATGAATTTTGTCTGGCAGACATGAGTGAGGAAGTCTTTCTGCAAATGTTGTAAAATTGAGTAATTGACTGCGCCCCCTCAACATGCTGGTCTAGTCATAGTTTAAACAACAGCAAAAACACAAGCACTATACAAGGGCGACCTTTAACTTCTGCCAGGCTAGCTTAGTTAGCTCCTCTGCAACATACAAAGATCTTCATATCTCAGTCTCTATGCATCACTTGGGTATATACTTCTTTGACACCAAATTACTACTTTCCTATTTTCCAGGACACTGGCGACAACCTATGTCATCTTAGGCTACAAAAAATAGTGTGACATCAGCTATGACTCCAAACGGTGTCTCCGTGCGCAAGTCTTTGATTTGTTTTCAAATGTGAACAAATTAGAAATGAGGTGGTTCACACTTTCTGGTGGAATAGCGAGTTCCCAAAAATAATAAAGGCTGACATTGATGTCACCCGTGTTTAATCAAAGGTGGCTAAAACGATCCGTGATGCGTTCACCCCCGGCGGCTGTTGTGACTTGATCACATTTTTCAATCATTCACGTCCTGTCTGTTGACACCACGTGGCATTTGACAGTGTGCCTTAACTCATTGCCACGGTGCAAACCCTAAAAATAAATCAGTGGACCTTTGTTGTACAGACACGGATCTGCTATCTTCTGAAAGTTAGCGTGCGCTAGCAGAGGCAGGCTATGCATTTTGTACCTGGGTCTTCTGTAGGGATTGGTCGATAAATCTATCACTTTAGCGCCATCACGTGGGAAATGTTGGAAAATGCCGGCTCATTTCTGGGGAATGATTTTGAAGTATTCCTCAGACCAAACGGATGAAACATTTGAACGTGACCATGTGTCGACATGTCTCCAAATGTCTTCTGCTCATCTAATTTGGCCGCATCAATTTCGCTCCGACCAAGCGAATATAGTCAGAAAATGACTGACAGGTGAATTTGAAATCGGACTGGTCAGACAAACAGTTCCGTTGCTAATACAGTTGAAGTGGGCAACCACGTTTGATTCTGAAAGCCTTGTGGACAGCTTATATCAGACATGTCCAAAGTCCGGCCCGAGGGATAAATGCAGCCCGTGGTCAATTTTCATCTGGCCCGCAGCCTCCGTTATAAAATCAATCACATCTGGCCCGCATGTAGAATTAATACATTAGGCAGTAGCGCTGTTAACTGTGTTTGCTAAGTGCTGCCATCTCCAGGTTCAATTAGGAACAGCAAATTAGTAGATGAGTCATTGATTGAATGAGCCCCACAATTTTATAAAATGCAGATTTTCTACATTTTTTTTATTTCTAAAATGGTGACAATCAACAAAAGAACAATTACTTCTCCCCTAACTGTTAGGAAGTTAGTGTTAGTTTTTAAAAAAGTGAAGTTTCACGTTTGAAGTGAATATTCACTTTCGATTTTTAATGTCAATTCAATTTTGATCTGCACGTTTAAAAGCACATGCTCAGATTATCTGTAATGAAAATACAAAAGCAAATGTGAAACACAGAATGGAAATTTATTGAGTTGCTGTTATACGTAAAGAATGTCCGCCAAGTTTGGCCCCCCTACATTTTTAACACACCGAATCTGGCCCCTTTGCAAAAAGTTTGGCCACCCCTGTCTTATATAGAAATAGAGCCTGAAATCCAATTGAACAAATACATCTACCCAGACAAAAACCCGTTGGGAAGAAACAAGCACAATTTCCCGGACCAAAAATATCCGTTGATCAAGGCAGATGGGCGAAGTTAAATGGTGAAAAGCTTTCCTTTTCACCGGCTCAGTCTTGACCCTCGAGCAAAATGCCCTTCAATCCCCACCAAGCGTTATTTTGCCGTTTTGCTGGCAAAAGCCCTCGCTTTTATCTGTTTTCCTATCTAATCCCTGCCTGCTACTGGCCGCTTGGATGACACAATTTATGTTCATATATTTCTCCTGGTGATTTTTAATCTCAACGTCCGCTTTTCATCTCTTTCAATCAACAGGGTTTTTCCGGGTTTTGTGTCACAAGGCTGAATTTAGATGACTCCACGCGTGCGGCCATCCATTTATTTCCACGGTGCTGCGAAGGGCAGCTGGATGGATGGGAGGGGCAGCTGGGGGGGCCTTTTCCACCGCGCTCGTGCGAGTTCAGGGCCGGTGCCCAGGTTAGCACCAGGTCGTTCTTTTGTCGCCATCGGGATTGGATTGAGCTCTGGCGCCTGAAACGGGTGTTTAGGGCGGAGCCAATTGTTCGTTGTGGAACATTCTGGCACCACCTATCACGACGATCGCACATTTGGAGGAAGGATTCTCTGGACACACAGAAGTTTCGGGTCAAACCGTTGAAGGGGAACTCTGGCTAAATTGTTGTCCCACCGCAAGAATCAGGGATGAGAATGACAAATTAGAAAAAAAGCCGGGGGGGGCACACGCGTGCGCATACACACACACACACACACACACACACACACACACACACACACACACACACACACACACACACACACGCACACACACATATATATACAGTAAAGTCTCATTATATCGATATTCTCGGGAGTCCGAAAAAAATATTGATCTAACCGGGGACTATCGATATATCCGACCCTGCGCGCATGTAATTTTCTCCTTGCGTTCATAGAAATAGTATCGTAATAAGCGGTACTATCGATATAACCGATATCGATATAATGAGACTTTACTGTATATATATATATATATATATATATATATATATATATATATATATATATATATATATATATATATATATATATATAATGTGATTTCAACAAAATGTCAGAATGTATTATTTAAAATAACTTCTGTCATAAAGCATAGAGCTTGTCATAGTGCCACTGACATTCGACTGTTTCATCTATTGCTTCATTGCAAATTCGAATCTATCAAATTTGAACCTGTTCTCTCCACAAAAGCAAATCCTTCTGACCATTCAAGTAGATATTTTTTACTCCTCCGCTTATTCAAAAGGGGGCGTTTACCTGTTTCAACATCAAGGACACCTAAATCAAGATCATCCAATCAAAATGGTGATTTCCACCAACACAAGCCGAAACAGGAAAAGAACAGCGAAAAAGCGAGAATACATATTTAGTTTTATCTGGTCATTTTGGTCTGAAAAAGTCGGAAATCCACCAATGGGCGGGAAATTCTCATCCCTGAATGATGGCAGATGTGCCCAGCTAGCATGTGACTTCCGACTCGCGGCTAGATTTGGGATAATCTACAATGATTTGGAAAGATTGGAGCGTTTGCTGATTGCACATCGGCGACTCTTACTGACTACAAACAAATGCAATCTGAGCTATGCTAAGTTACCTAGCGGATGCTAGCAGCGCATTCTTATCACTATTAATAGTGTGGGTGCTCGTGGACAAACGTCAATGAAAACTGTGGGGCTTTATGATGATGTCATGACTTGGCTCTTTGCCGGTGGAAAAACAAAACATGGTTGAGCTAAGAACTTGTTAAGCAACTAAGCACTGGCGCCAAACAAGCACTTTTCTGGGTACAGAGGGGGGTGACTCCTGTCTCAAGGCATTTAGTTGGACCCCAACCGGCATCGTCTCCCATACCAAAGAAGAAAAATAATGTCTGATACCGTACTGCAAAAGACCAAGCATGGTACCCTTATGTAAACAATAGTTTGGCAAAACCTAGTTTTACTTTGTAAGACTCCAGTCATAAAATCCTATTGTGCTTTCTTATGGTTTTGCTGAATGTAACCCCCACCGCCAGCCACCCTCCATCTTTTGCGGTGTAACAGGAGAGCTTGTTTCCAACGGTTATAAATCCTCACTCGTAGCTTCCGAGCATGCAGTACTTTGTGGTGGTGGACTAGGATTGACCAAATCCTGGATTAGAGTTTTTATAATCTGTCTGTTGTGGCAAGGCGAGCGGGCACACTGCAGCTCAAAAAGAGATTTCACTACTGCGATTGCGATGACAAGGAGGAAACGTTTCTCCAATGACAACATGGTCTGCTCATACGACATGTCGTTTCTCCAATTTAGAACAGGGGTGGGGGAACCACGTCGCACCGTCTTCTAAATCTTTTTGGGTTTGGGATGACATCATGTTTCATTGAAAATTATTTTGGAGACGCCACAAACAACAACTGGTGGATTTACGGGGTGAGAACTTCAAACTTGTGGCAATAGCATGATTGCCAAACAACTGCAGGGGGGGCGGGGGGGGTTGTCCTTATTTTTAGGGAGGCAGACTGATGGCCTCTGACTTGTTTAGCTTCCTGGTTTGCAAACGAGAGCAGGAGAAGCGGCTCATTGGGGTTCGTGGGGATTTACTGAAGATGTTCCAGATGTTGAGGGGCTTGTTGCCAGAAAGATGTGGTTGACCACAAAATACTTGATTCTCTTTGTATGATGTCACTCACTATCGGTGAGGCCACATCTATCCCTGCCAGCGATTTCTAGTGACGAGCAGAACAACTAAAAGGTCCTCCGTTCGATATTCATGCGAAAACATAGTATCTCATATCGATATTGTTGCTGTTTGCCAAACGTGGACTTGGTGGACTCCATCCATTGATCCATTATATGAACCGCATCATCCTCACGAGGGTCAGGGGCATAATGGAACCTGTACTGTGAAGCGGCCGTGCTAACCGTACGTGATGGACTGGATTCGAATGACAGAAGAAATCGACGTCAGGCACACCGGACGTGCACCACGGTGACGCTGTGACGACACGTCAGAAATCGGGACTTTGGGGCGGGAAAAGAAACACGGCGCAAATGCTGGCGTTTATTTTCACATCGGTGCGTTGAAAGGTTTTTCCGAAACTAATATTAGCACACGCTTGAAAGTCCAACCTCGCTTCGTTTGATATGCATCATTAAAATCAGGCCCAATTTTACTTTGAGGTGATCTGCAGCGCATCTCTTTCTGTTGCAGTCTGACAGCAACACCAGCTTCCTGCGCGCGGCCAGAGCAGGGAACATCGACAAGGTGATAGAATACTTGAAAGGGGGAGTGGACATCAACACCAGCAATCAGGTTAAAAACACTCCCCCCCACACACACACACGCACACGGCATATTCACCCACACACACGACCATATACCACTACAAAGATCAGATCGATACCCACAAATTGTCTGATATAATTTTTTGTTCTCATACGACTTCCCGGAAATTTCCAGAAACGATCACATTGATACCCACAAATTGTCTGTGCAACTTCTTCCCGGCTAGGCCGTTTGCTTACCGGCAACACTTTTTAAAACAATACAAATAAAATATTTTCCCCACATGGCGTTTGAGGCTCCACACAAACACACTCTTGGGGAGAGTAAAGCAACAATCTTACAATCCTTTTTTGTTTGTTTGTTTGTTGGTTTGTTTCAGAATGGACTGAATGCGCTGCACCTAGCAGCCAAGGAGGGCCACATCGAGCTAGTTGAGGAGCTGCTGGAAAGGGGCGTGGCCTTGAATTCCGCAACAAAGGTGTGTAAAACCCAGCCGCTGAGTCTGGAAAGGGAAATGGATTGGCATCGCCTTGCCGCCTAACTGTTACAGTTACACAAGTTGTAACAAAAGGACTGAACCTAAGGAAAGATTGCCTATATGGCCGACGGGAGAACTGTCTCCCGGCAGCGAACGATGGCACTTTCTCGGCAAACCACACCCAAAGTTCCAAGTGCGTTTTGTCAGACTTTTATTGTTTACATATGCAAAACACAAGACAAAACTGCCAACAATATTTGCATATCACTATCAAGCACAGTTTCTTTAACGCCGTCATGTCTGATCTCCCACGAAGAAACAAGTGATAAATATTGGCCTGGACGTGACACTTATGACCAGTTCCCAAACCGTCTTTTGAGGTTCTAAATCACTTTGTTACTCAACTCAACTGTTACTCACCCCTCCAAGACAAGTCGAGCCTCTTTACATTTATTCGAAACATCGCAATAATCCGTTTACTGTACTGTGGAATTGGAAAAAGTCCTCTGCCCGTGACGGACAGACATGCCCAATTTAAATGAAACTTCAAAGGACAACCGATACCTCCGGACAAGTTGCGTCCATAATTTCTAAAATCACTTCAAATTACTTCTACTGAGAGCATTTTACAAAGATTCCACCGCATATAGCTATATTTTACGTTTTAAGACTCGCGCTGAATATTCGGGAAGTCTTGTTTTCGAGTTGATGACGATGCTGACGTGACGATGCTGACGTGACGTCACAGACGGACGGAGAAAGCGATACACAATGCATTTTGAGTATTTTTTTTCATCTGAAAACACGGCCTTGATCACGAAATTCAAAGGAAAACTACATAAATAACTGGATGGTGAATCGTTGTGTGGCAGCCAATTGCGGTAACACGCATAAAGGTGTAAGTTTACACGAATTCCCAGCGGACAACCAGCCATTTCCAATGGACCAGAGCCGAAGGATAACGAACTAACCGGAGTTAGCGATGGATAACTCCTCTCGAGGTTGATCATTCATCTCGTAAATTATTTTGGTGAACGTATATCAGTAAAATGGAGCTCTTCCAAGCCAAAGCTGATTACATTCTTCAGAACGGGGACCGAGCTCTGTGGTGTAGCCGAAAGGAGGCTTCGATGACAGTGTAACCTGTTCCCGGTTTGACTGTCATCTTGTATTGTAATGCCCCTCAGATGCACAACACAAGCACCGGACGCTACAGTCATATTGCGACAGTCAGTCTTTTCTTTGAATCGAACATGAATGCTTTTCTTGACCCCGTGATTAAATTCTAAATAACTGGATGAGTAACAAGAAAGGAACAAGAAAGGATCTTTTCCGAATCTGAACTCTATAAAGCCAATGTTTTGATTCTTGAGCGAGGCATTCTGTGAAAGTGGTTCCTGATGAGACGTCACGAACCTGGGGCAGGACTTTCTGAATCTCTCCAGTTTTGAGCTTATTAGTGGCAGTTTTGGGCAACTTTAAGTCATTTGGTTTTTTGCGTTTAACTAAAAATATCAGCCTGCGTGTTTGGGCTATTTTAGATGCTATCGAATGTTTTTCTAATGTCAGTTAGGAAACAAAAAAAATGTTGTCGGTTGTCCTTTAAAGATGATTGAATTTTGTTCGTAGATCGCTAACTGATGTGCGCTTGATTCTTTTGCCAATTTAGAAAGGAAACACAGCTCTGCACATTTCCTCTCTTGCCGGTCAGGCCGAAGTTGTGAAGATTCTGGTCAAACAAGGTGCTGACATCAACACACAGTCTCAGGTGAATCTTCACGACCGGGTTTGTCCTTCTTCAATATGGCCTCTGGTTGACCTCCGCGTATCACTGCGCAGAATGGCTTCACCCCTCTCTACATGGCCGCCCAGGAGAACCACCAGGATGTGGTGCGATACCTCCTGGAGAACGGTGGTAACCAGAGCACTGCCACGGAAGTGAGGAGAACTGCCATAGTCGAAGCAGGGTTTCGGTTTCTTGTTTGTTTAGTTTTTTTGCTCACATACGCGCCTCTCACCGATACTCGACAGGATGGCTTCACCCCTCTGGCCATCGCCCTTCAGCAGGGTCACAACCAGGTGGTTTCAATCTTGTTGGAGAATGATACCAAAGGGAAAGTCCGCTTGCCCGCCTTGCATATCGCGGCCCGCAAAGACGACACCAAATCGGCGGCCTTGCTTCTACAGAACGACCACAACGCCGATGTCCAGTCTAAGGTATGTTGGCGAGATCGTTTTTGGAGATAAGCTCACTGAAGTGAATTCACACCAGCACTCATATGTTCCTCCATCATGTCTTCTGCTTCAGATGATGGTCAATAGAACGACTGAGGTATATGATGTTTGGGGGGTCTTTTTTATGGACTGTCTTTTGTCTGTGTTGATTTTTTTATTCCGTCGCATTCCACAGCACCGTACGATGTTCAAAGCATCACTTTAGTTTGCCGCTCAGCACCATTGCTCTTGGCGGCCTCACTGCACAGCCACACTTGCCCGTGTTTTTGCTTTCCTTGTGTCTTTTTCGGGTATGTTTTAATTTTTTGTCTGTTGAACGTGAATAATTGGCGACTCTGACTAAATGTTAACATCCCTTTATTTTTATTTTTTGGGTGGGGGGGACAAAAACCTTGTCGTTCAACACTGGTATGCTGCATGGTTTATAATCGGTGGAATTGAGGGCTGCCAAATTTTGAAATTCAACCATAGTCATCCGTATTATGTTCAAACATGTAAAAGTTCAGCAACATAGTTATCACAAAGCCTTGTAAAGATCATCATGACGATGGTGTTTGTGCTTTTTTGGCATTAGGTGGGAACATTTGAGGTGAAATGCTTCAAGAAATGATAGATTTGAGAACGTTTTGCGGCCAGGTTTCAATTTCATCTGAGGTTTTCAGGAGGAATTTTCCGATATTTTGCATTTTGAGATACATGTACAGTGGGGCCTCGGTTTATGAACGCCTTGCCTTATGAACTTTTCGGTTTACGCGCGTTAAATTTATGAAAATTAAACCTTGGATTACACACTACTTTTCGCGATACACACTCCCCACCACGGCTGGCGGAGTAATCTTCCGCGGAAGAACACCTAAGCACATGACGGAACAGCGCCCCAGCCGGCCTGCCTTTCCACACCCACTTTCTCTGAATGCACAAGTCGATCCAGAGCGAGCTCGAGACAGAGAGAGAGAGAGAGAGAGAGACGAATCCGGCCTGCCGTTCCACACCCCCTTTCTCTGAATGCACACATCGTGAGAGAGAGAGAGAGAGAGAGAGAGAGAGAGAGAGAGAGAGAGAGAGAGAGAGAGAGAGAGAGAGAGAGACGTCGCGGACCTGCCTTTCCACACCCCCTTTCTCTGAATCTCAGCCTGACACATTTCCCACGCTGTGTGTCACTTTCCTGAGAGTAACTTTCTACTACCATTCTACAAAGAAAGAGCTTGTGTATGCTAAGTCCACCATTGCTACCATCCTTCGCCTAAAAGCTTTACACAAAGGCGTTATTTAGTCGATGCTTTTACATGACTAATGACACCGAAATTGTCACGTGCGAGTTGACAGCTGGGGCGGGGCCGCCGCTACCGACCTCCGCCAGCTGATGTCAATTCCGTGATCACCGATACCGGGACGTTTCAACGAGTCGCTGTCACCTCACCAGTGACATGATTACGACGCCTCGCCAGTGTCTTGGACTTGCCGCGTTCCATTTTATTTTGCCTAGCTTGATAGTGGAATCATCGGACTCGCACCTTTTGTTGTCATAAAGTCTATGCCAGCACCTACGTCTCTGCTGCCTGCTTAAGGATCCAACACCTTTTATTAACATTCCAACGAGTCAGCTATCCCTGTCACGCTTGGAACGTGACAGTATCTTTGTGTTCAGCTGATGGAAAAGGTCTGCATGATGTTACCCTTCAATCCTTGAAAGCAGCATGGAATAATTTGTGATGTGCAGGCTTTTATTGAACAGTTCAATCCAGAAAAGACTGTGGCTATGAGTATCATCAACATGATGAATGATAATGTGATGCCTCAGTTTCCTAAAACCTTACAAGTCAGAAATCAAATGTAAATAAAGTGACTTTTTGATACAGTGCAGTGTATTTCTTTCATTACAATACAATAGCACATGTATTATACATAGAATAATGTATGGTGTGTGTAGTTTTAAGGCTTATTTAGTTGAGAATTATATTTTATGGAGACCTGGGAACGGATTATTCGCATTTTAATGGTTTCCTATGGGAAATTAATTTTTGGGATACACACGTTTCTGTTACGATACTCGAGGCAAGGACGCCGGGCTCGAGTGGCGAGGGAAGGAGGGAAGGCTTGGATCCGAAATGCAACGGCGAGACAGAGATCAGGGTAAAGTCTTTTACTGGAACACGCATGCAAAACAACAAACTCATAAAGTGGGGAATGTGCGTAAAGGCAATGGAAGAAATAGCGAACCTGACAGCAAGGTAGTAGTGGGGGTGACTTCCGAAATATTCCGACGGAGACTGGATAGCGCAATCGGTAGATATAGTCAGAAGGCACAATCACGGGAATGACAAACAGCTGTGGGAACCCAGGTGCGTGATGATGGGAGGGGCCGTCTCCAGGGAGCAGCGGAGGAGATGACAGGAGGGGCGGGGCGCGCCCAGGACGGCGACGAGATGTGACAGTGCCCCCCCCTCAACGGACGCCTCTTGGCGGCCCACCAGGTTTGGAAGGGTGAGCCGCATGGAACGCCCGGATGAGAGATGGGTCGAGGATCCAGGCACGTGGGACCCACTGTCGTTCCTCCGGTCCATAGCCCTCCCAGTCGACCAGGTACTGCACTCCTCTGCCCATGCGCCTGGAGTCCAGTATCTCCCGCACGGTGTAGACCGGTCCGTCGGCCAACATCCGGGGGGGAGGTGGGGGGGTGGGCGTGGGGGCTAAGGAGCTGGTTTCCACTGGCTTGAGGAGGGAAACGTGAAAGACGGGGTGGATCCTCATGGTGGGTGCCAGCCGGAGCCTCACCGAGACCGGGCTGAGGATGGCCTCGATGGGGAAGGGACCCGTAAAGCGTGGGCCCAGCTTGGCTGAAGACCCTGCCAGCCGAAGGTCCCTCGTGGACAGCCACACCTCCTGCCCGACCTGGTAGTTGGGTGCCTGTCTCCGATGACGGTCCGCCAACCGCTGGTTCCGGGATGCGGTGCGTGTCAGGGCGTCCCTGGTCTCCTTCCAGACTCGGTGGGCCCGTCTGAGGTGATGTTCAATAGACGGGACCTCCACCTGGCCCTCCTGTGTGGGGAACAAGGGCGGCTGATAGCCACAGGCGGACATGAATGGGGACCGACCTGTGGCTGCGGAGACCAGGGAGTTGTGGGCGTACTCCACCCAGGGTAGGTGCAGGGCCCACGACGCCGGGTTGTGGAGGCACACGCACCGGAGGGCCGCCTCCAGGTCCTGGTTCTTCCTCTCCGTCTGTCCGTTGGTCTGGGGATGGTATCCAGATGACAGGCTCGCCGACGCCCCTAGGGACCGACAGAAACGCTTCCATACCTTGGACACGAACTGCGGTCCCCGGTCCGACACGATGTCCGTCGGAATCCCGTGGAGACGGACGACGTGGTTAACCAGGAGTTGAGCCGTCTCGATGGCGGACGGCAACCTGGTTAACGGGACGAAGTGGGCCGACTTGGAGAATCGGTCCACAACGGTGAGGACGACCGTCTTGCCACGGGAGGGGGGGAGGCCTGTCACGAAGTCGACGGAGATGTGAGACCAGGGTCTGGACGGCACCGGTAGCGGTTGGAGGAGTCCTGCCGGGGGCTGGTGGGAAGCTTTCCCACAAGCACAGGTCGGGCAGGCTTTCACGAAGCTGGTGATGTCCCTTCGGAACCCCGGCCACCAGAACCGTTGGGCGATGAGTTGGATCGTCCTGTTGACCCCCGGGTGACAGGCAATCTTGGAGGTGTGCCCCCAGACGAGCACCTCCGTGCGAAGAGGGGCGGGGACGAACAGGCGATCCTTAGGACAGCCCCTGGGGATGGGGGTCGTCCCCAGGGCTTGCTGAACTTTTCTCTCAACCTCCCACCTCAGGGCACCCAGGATGCGTTGGGCCGGCAGGATGTTGGTGGTGGTCTCCTCCCTTTCTGCCGGCTCATGGATGCGGGATAGGGCATCGGGCTTGGTGTTCTGTGACCCTGGGCAGTAGGTGAGAGAAAAGTTAAACCGGGTGAGGAAGAGTGACCATCGGGCCTGTCGCGAGTTAAGTCTCTTGGCAGACCGGATGGCCGCCAGGTTCTTGTGATCCGTGTAGACGGTGAAGGGGTGTTTAGCTCCCTCAAGCCAGTGTCTCCATTCCTGCAGGGCCAGGACGACCGCCAGCAGTTCCCGATTGCCGACGTCATAATTGGCCTCGGCGGGGCTGAGCCGGCGGGAGAAGAAGGCGCATGGGCGTAGCTTCTGGTCGGTGGGAGAGCGCTGGGAAAGGACGGCCCCTACTCCGGACTCGGATGCGTCAACCTCGACCGTGAACGGAAGCTCGGGGTCGGGATGACGCAGGACAGGGGGGTTGGTGAAGGCACGACGGAGGCGGTTGAATGCCCCCTCAGCATCGGGAGTCCACCTGAAAGGGAGCTTGGTGGACGTGAGGTTAGTGAGGGGAAGTGCCTTCTGACTATACCCGCGAATGAAGCGGCGGTAGAAGTTGGCAAACCCCAAAAACCGCTGAAGCTGCTTGCGCGTCTTAGGGGTCGGCCATTCCACCACCGCTTTGGTTTTGGCGGGGTCGGCCCTGAGCTGCCCCTGCTCCACGACAAACCCCAGGAACGACAGAGAGCGGACATGGAAGTCGCACTTCTCTGCCTTCACGTAGAGCCGGTTTTGCAGGAGCCGCGCCAGGACCCGTCGGACGTGTTGCCGATGTTCTTCTGCAGAGCGGGAAAAAATAAGAATGTCATCGAGGTAAACAAAAACGAAAACATTGAGGAAGTCCCTGAGCACATCATTTATCAGATTTTGGAAAACGGCGGGCGCGTTCGTGAGCCCGAACGGCATCACCAGGTATTCGAAGTGCCCTAAAGGTGTCTTGAATGCTGTTTTCCATTCATCCCCCTCACGGATACGGACCAAATGGTAGGCGCTGCGAAGGTCTAATTTAGAAAACATGGTGGCGGACTGAAGGGGCGCGAAGGCCGAATCCATGAGGGGGAGAGGGTATCTGTTACGGATGGTGATGTCGTTCAGGCCCCGGTAGTCAACGCATGGGCGCAGGGATCCGTCCTTCTTCTCGATAAAGAAAAACCCTGCGCCCAGCGGGGAACGCGACGGGCGAATGAGTCCCGCCGCTAGAGAGGAGTCTATGTAAGTGCTCAGGGCTTCCCGTTCCGGTTGTGAAATGTGGTAAAGTCTGGAGTCCGGTAATGGAGCCCCTGGCTGCAAGTCAATGGCACAGTCATACGGTCGGTGGGGTGGCAGGGATTGGGCTCTGTCCTTGCTGAACACCTCCCGCAGGTCATGGTAACATTGTGGCACACCCTTGAGGCAGATGGCCTCGGGCGGGCCATCGCGGGAGGGATCTTGCCCTGCCGTAGCCGACCGTAGGCAGTTGGCGTAGCAGTAGGGGCTCCAGCCCTGAATGGTGGGACCCTCCCAGGAGATGGATGGGTCGTGGGTATTGAGCCAGGGAAGACCCAATACCAATGGCGCATTCCGGGAGGGCATGACTAAAAATTGGCGGTGCTCCACATGGTTCCCCGCTACCCGAAGTTTGAGCGGGGCCGTGATGTGCGTGACTCGCGCTAATAGTCCTCCGTCCAGGTCCACGAACTCCTTGGGGGGCAGGAGGTCGATAAGTTGGCAGCCCAATGAGTCTGCCAACTCGGGATCGATAATGCACCCGTCGGCCCCCGAGTCCACTAATGCCCGCACTGTTTGGGAGCTGGAAGGCCCAGTCAATTCACTTTCCAGCTCCAATCGCGTTACGGGGGTAGGGGGTTTTGCCTCCCGCGGTCGCCTATGTCGTTTCTTCGACAGGGACTTACATGTGCCGGAGGTCTTTGGTTGGGGGCCTTGGGTGCGGCGAGCCCCGGGTTCGATGCGGTCGTTCCCCCCACCAATCAGCATGGGTTCGGGGGAAATCTCCCGACGTCGCACGCGCTCGCTGCCGGCGTTGGTTCTCAACGACCGGGTTCGTGGCTCGTCGGGCCGCCGACCGCTCAGCTCCCTCCGTCGCTCCTGAAGGCGGTGATCAAGGCCGATGACTATGTCGACCAAGTCGTCGAAGGTGGTGCCAGCGTCGCGTGTAGCCAGTTCGTCCTTGAGATCGGAGTTAAGCCCGCGACGAAACACCCCCCTCAACGCTCGGTCGTCGTAGCCGCTGCCAGCGGCCTGAATCCGGAAGGCGACGGAGTACTCTGCAGCCGAGCGGGACCCCTGGACGCAGTCGAGGAGTCTTCCTTCTACCTCAACTTCCGTGACCGGATGGTGGAATACCCGGCGAATCTCTGCCACGAAGTCCGGGTAGGAGGTGCACAGCTCCGGTCGAGACTCCCGGATGGCCAGCACCCACGTCTCGGCGTCTCCCCTGAGCAGGCTGGTGATAAAAGCTACCTTAGCCTCATCGCTAGCGTAGGCTTGCGGCAGTTGTTCAAACACGAGCGCGCATTGCATGAGAAATTGCGCGCAACGCCCGGTTTCGCCTGCGTAGCGAGAGGGGTTGGGTAGCGGGAGCGGGTGCCCACCCGCGGACGGGGAGGACCGAATTGTGAGGGCTGCCAGACGTTCCTCGACCGTCTCGAATCGTTGAGCCAGCGAGGTGGTGATCTGGCGGAGTTCCGTGATGGCTTGCGCCATCTGGCTCGAACGCTCCGCTTGCATGGAGAGGGCGGTGAGGAATCTGTCTTCGCCGGCGGGATCCATGGGTGGTCGGAATATTATGTTACGATACTCGAGGCAAGGACGCCGGGCTCGAGTGGCGAGGGAAGGAGGGAAGGCTTGGATCCGAAATGCAACGGCGAGACAGAGATCAGGGTAAAGTCTTTTACTGGAACACGCATGCAAAACAACAAACTCATAAAGTGGGGAATGTGCGTAAAGGCAATGGAAGAAATAGCGAACCTGACAGCAAGGTAGTAGTGGGGGTGACTTCCGAAATATTCCGACGGAGACTGGATAGCGCAATCGGTAGATATAGTCAGAAGGCACAATCACGGGAATGACAAACAGCTGTGGGAACCCAGGTGCGTGATGATGGGAGGGGCCGTCTCCAGGGAGCAGCGGAGGAGATGACAGGAGGGGCGGGGCGCGCCCAGGACGGCGACGAGATGTGACAGTTTCACCTTACACACTCTGTCTGGGAACCAATTAAGTTCGTAAGCCAAGGCCCCACTGTATTCGTAAAGAAATTAGCTGGAAAATGGATATCGGCCATTTTGGTTTGAATCAGCCAATTTGGGTTTTTGGCCATTTCAAGGGGTGTGTCAAAAATAATGCCCCAAATCCCCTTTAGTCTCGGAGAACCTTCTAATGTTAATCTATTTTGTGTATTTGGAATGGATCGCCATTGCGAAAATGATTTTAGTTATTCTTGGCAGCCCTCGTGAGGTACTTGGAGTTCCCTATGCCACTTTGCATGGACACGGCCATCGCTTAATTTAGTGCCGCATTGTGTTTTTTGTGACTTGTGGAGCGTTTTGAAGCCATCACGCCCGTCACTGAATTCTCAGCACTCTTGTAAACAACTCTTTCACATTAAATCGGACCAAAATGTACAGAATGGCAAGGTAAGGCTGACATTTCACAACTACGCCAACGCCGCCGTGTAATCTAACATTTCTGACAATAATCCTCATGACTAATGACAATTCTTGAATGACGTTAAATCAGCATATGTTCCGTATTTTTGGTTTTACGTAAAAAAATAAGTTTGACACAATCTACCCTTTTTGTATAAATGCTGAGACGATCTACGAATTTGCTTCACGAATGCAGAGGACCAAGAATGATCTTAGTGACAAATTTCATGCTCTGCAATAAAGGACAAGTGGTAATTAGATTAATTTGTGTGTCATAAATGAAAAAAAACAGAGATGTTCTTGTAGAACTTTTGTAAATGGTGAGCGTATGTCAAAATAACAATCTTTAAACGTAGCTAGTTTGTCTGATAATTTTGGCCAATCTTTGATGGGCAGTCATCGGACGATTCAAAAAGTGGCAGTCAAAGATGTGTTAAAAACGGCATTTTTTTTTTAAATAAATAAAGCAACAAAAGGAAAATGTCTGCAGTGCGTGTATTTCTCAGCATATATGCAAATTCCGAGAAAAATCTTAATGTTTTGTTTCTATATAATTTAATCTTGTAGGTAGTATTTATTTATGTTCGCAATTGCAAGATTGCTTGCTCATATTGTTTCTCTCTGCACTTTTCCCTATTTTTTACTTGGAATTGCTTGTTGCATGAAGTGTCGCTTTGATTTCTGTGAAATGTCTCTTTTTGTTTTTGTTTTTTGTCCCACTTTTCCAACCCCGCCGGCATTTGATTCCGAGGCATGCCCGCTGTGCTCCAATGTATTTTCTTGACATCTTTGCTCTCATTCCCGCCCCGCCAGAGCGGATTCACACCGCTGCATATCGCCGCTCACTACGGCAACGTCAACGTGGCCACGCTCCTCCTGAACCGAGGGGCAGCCGTGGACTTCCTCGCCAGGGTAAGCGCTGAGAAACCCGCCGCGCCCATCCCATGGCAAGATTGCACGGTGTTCCGCACGGGCACTTACCAAGGTCCACTTTCATTCAGCTGCTAGAATGATTAGCATTTGTGAACTAGAAATAACATGATTTTGTTGTTCATTTATTTATGCTAGTGACATAGTAACAGGCAAAGTCCTTCAATGCTCTTGCGCAATGTTGGCAGAAGGCACAATAAAGCTGTCCATGCGCCAAACTCGCCAAACTGATCGCACACCAAATTGCAAAATGTTTCGCGTCACTTGTAACAGCAAAGCTCCCTTCCCCTTCTCAGAATGGCATCACCCCCCTTCATGTCGCCTCCAAGCGAGGCAACACCAACATGGTTTGCCTTCTTCTGGATCGTGGCGCTCAGATCGACGCCAAAACGAGGGTGAGTGCTCTGAGCAAGCGCAATCAATCTATTGGATCTCTCCGTCGAGCCCAGCGATTCATAAGTATTGTGGGGGAAGTGCATTAAATCCCTCGGCGGTGCCGGTTGTCCATTCAGCTATTTCATTATCCTATTCATTAGATTTGTAATCTATCACATATTCCAAATATATCTCCATGTAGCTTTTTAGGTGTGGTTTTCTCCGGGTATTTTGGAACAATACATTTTCTGGCTCGTACACAAGCGGGTCATGGGAAAACAAATAATGGAACCGCTGCTGAAAATGCACTCTCCGATGTAGGATGGCCTCACGCCACTCCATTGCGCCGCCCGAAGTGGACACGAGACGGCCGTGGAGCTTCTCCTGGATAGAGGAGCGCCCCTCCTAGCCAGGACAAAGGTATCAATCTGATATATTTTTACCGGACTACAGAGCGCTCTGGATTATTAGCCTCATCCAGTACATTTTTAAAGGAAAAACCATGTTGTCCATACATAAACCGCACCTGTCTATAAATGAGATGTTTAGAAAGAAAGATGGTACACAGAGAAAGTTTCAATAATATACCTTAAAGGACAACCAACGTCACTTTTTTGTTTTTTAACTCACACCAGAAAAACGTTTTATAGCATCTAAAATACCCAAAACACGCAGTATGATATTTTTAGTCAAATGCAAGACACCAATAACAATGACTTAAAGTGTCCAAAATATGCAAAAAATTGAGCTGCGAATTGGGCATTTTCAGAAAGTCCCGCCCCCAGTTCGTGACGTCACGCCAAGGCGTCTAGCATTGCTAGTGAATTAAAACAATGGCTTCAGATTCGGAGAATATGCTTTCTTGTTATACATCAAATTATGGATATGATTCAAATAGTTCTGAAGAGGAAAGCATACATGTTTGCAATCGATTGAAGAATTTATTTGTGCCATTTTGAGGCAATATTGGGGGTAAATCTCTCAACCAAAAAAAGAGGCACAAAATGGCGACCTCCTGTGGCCACCTCCGTTTCCATAGGCTGACAAATTCCTTATATGGCGCTTGGACGCCCTCTTCGGGCCTTCTGGCGGCTTTTGGGTGCAACACGAGGTCCCCAGACCAAACAAGTACAGCAAAATACATTGACGTGATGGAAGAATGTGTCTTTTTTACAGTCCTTTAGTGACGTCACGTACGGACTCGTCACCAACTCAAAAACAAGACTTCCAGAGTATTCAGCGAGAGTCTTAAAACGTAAAATATGGCTATATGCGGTGAAATCTTTGTAAAATATGCTCAATAGAAGTAATTTAAAGCCATTTTACAAATTATGGACACAACTTGTCCGGAGACGTCGGTTGTCCTTTAACTTTTGTTTCAAAACAGTGCCTGTTACGCGGCAGCAACACAACAAGCATTACGGTAGTAACACAGGCCGAACAGGGATGGCTAAAAATATATGCTGGTAAAGTCACTGAGACCAACGGTAGTAACGGCAGCAACACATTAGCACTCAGTAAATGGTCTTGGTACAAAACATACCAAGTCACTGAGACACGAAAGAAACACGTTAGCACTCACTAAAAGGGCTCGTTACAAAAACATAGCAAGTAACTGAGAGCCGTCCTCACCTTCCTCCTCCTCCCCAAAAAGTCGGTCTTCGCATACGGCCAGTTTTGGTCAACAATTTCTCACCACTGGTTGTCTCCCATTCCCATTCAACTCGGAGGGCCACTTTAAATGCACGATCCACACACGTACTTACCATAGTTCAATTAACCTGCATCTTCCGCGGCACATATATTCGCCGTGTCTCACTCTTACCTATGGAGCCATGGAACGTCCCATGGCGGCCGTCAGAAAAAAATGCATAAATTGGCGGCATCGTTGCATAAACCGCCGCGTTGAAAGCAATAGTGGCATGGAGACAATATTCGTGTACGCGGTTGTACAGTCATGCTTACGCGACTCATCGCAGAAAATTGTAGGGGGGTGCACAGCAAAAGAACAACGACAAAAACCGTTGTCGTCTAACAGGGTTCCGATTCAATTTAATTTTAAGGCCACTTGCAATGACGAAGCCAACTGAATAAAGTCATTTATCACGTACGCTGATAAATGACTCTTTCCAGGGGCAACGTGGACATCGTTTTTAGTACGGCGATAATAGTAGCGCTCGATTTTGGTGTTCTTCCCCAGAACGGCCTGTCTCCCCTTCACATGGCGGCCCAAGGCGACCACGTGGAATGCGTCAAACACCTTCTGCAGCACAAAGCGCCCATCGGCGACGTAACTCTGGACTACCTGACAGCTTTACACGTGGCGGCCCACTGCGGCCACTACAGAGTGACCAAGTTGCTTTTGGATAAGAGAGCCAACCCCAACGCCCGAGCATTGGTACCACCGCCTTATTCTGATTTCCTCATTTGAAAGGACCGTGATAAGCGCCTTACAAAACCTAGCCGCTCATTTCACAGAACGGCTTTACGCCCCTACACATCGCCTGCAAAAAGAACCGGGTGAAAGTCATGGAGTTGCTGGTCAAACACGGAGCCTCAATCCAGGCCGTTACAGAGGTACCGTATGACATAATCCGGCACGTTTATTTTTTTCCGAAGTGGACCGGCTGACTGTTGCTTTCCCCTCTTGCGCGCAGTCCGGTTTGACGCCTATCCATGTGGCGGCCTTCATGGGTCACCTTAACATCGTCTTGCTGCTACTGCAAAACGGCGCTTCTCCAGACAGGAGCAACATTGTGAGTGAAAGGTGTCGTGTTGCTTCATCGCGATGACATAATGACACCAAACGTGCTGTGCAGCGTGGCGAAACATCTTTACACATGGCAGCCAGGGCCGGTCAAGTAGAGGTGGTTCGCTGTCTGCTGAGAAATGGAGCAATGGTCGACGCCAGGGCTCGGGTGAGCGCCATTTTCGGAAAAATACTCATGAATATTCCGAATATTAAAGCCATGTTTTCCTCTCCCGTCTTCAGGAAGAGCAGACCCCACTTCACATCGCTGCCCGGCTGGGGAAAACCGAGATTGTCCAGCTACTACTGCAACACATGGCCCACCCCGATGCGGCCACAGCCAATGGCTACACTCCTCTCCACATCGCCGCCAAGGAGGGCCAGGTGGAGACTGCCTCGGTACTACTGGAGGCGGGGGCTACGCACTCACTGGCCACAAAGGTGGGTGAAGCTTCCATGGGTCGCTTTCTTAGTTCAACCAATCAGATTTCAGATTCACCCCAGAAAAACAAAACAGCATTTTCCCATGCTCTGGTTGTTTGATCTGAGCAAAAGTCTTCAACTCACAAAACACCTCAGAAGCAACGTGATAGGTTTGACACCGTCTAAGCCAGGAGTGTCAAAGTCAAGGCCCGGGGGCCATATCTGGCCCGCCACATGATTTTATTTGGCCCTGAAAAGCAAATCAAACTTGTGAAATTCCATGATGCTTGCTCAAGTTTGAAATCGATGTAATACTTCAGCCGTCATCTGTACTCCTTTGAAAGAAGTACAGATGACGGCTGAAGGAACCTTCTCATCGATGGACCACTCCTGTATGAATGAGAGCTTACATAGACGTAAAGTTTGAAATCAAAATTTCAAATATTCCCATGTAAACCACAATAACAGTCATTATTTTTTATTTCAAAATTGAAAACTACTCATTAATTACTTGATGTAATATTTGGAGGGGATGAAACATTCGAATCGCTTCCCCAAATTCAGAACGGCCCTCGAGAGGAAACCGGAACAACAATGCAGCCAGTGGCAAAAAAATTAGTTTGACACCCCTTTCCCCTAAATCATTTCAGATACAGATCGACATGATGACCAAGTGTATCATCCAAGCCCAGCTGTACTGCTGTCTTGGAAATCTATAAAAGCCCATCTTCTTCTTACTCTACTTCTTCTTCCTTTTGTTCTTCTTCCTCTTCTGCTTCTTCTTCGGTTCGTTGGAGATTACATGTCTTTGGTGCGTCCAGGAAGTCCAAGGCGTAGTCACTGGAAGCAACCCTGCTTGTGTTCATCCCCGCATTTTTGTAACTTTCTTGTCGTGCGTCAGCAAAAAGGTTGTCAATAACGGACTGACATAGCTTCCGTCAAGTAGTGATGCAATGCTCATCCCTGCAAAATACACAGCCCAACACTGATGTATACATTCAGTACATTTGTTTGGTCACATGAGTAACCAATTGATGGTCTTTGGTCTACTTTCCTCAGAAAGGATTTACTCCCCTCCATGTTGCCTCAAAGTACGGAAGCCTGGACGTGGCCAAACTTCTTCTGCAACGTTGTGCGCCACCCGATTCGACAGGGAAGGTTGGCATCGAAAATAAGACTTTGGAAGGGAGGTAGTGCTTTGCCGCTATCTTGTGGCAGAAACATGCAGTTATATATCTTTTTGGATCAGTGTCTACTTGTGTTTTTGACGATTCTTTTAGAGAGACTAAATATGTCAATCGTAACTGAAACCGTTTGGAATTTGCATCAATGGGGCTATTGATGGCTTTTCAAGGAAAATAATGTGGCTCGATGCCTACACAACAAGTAGTGACCCGAAGTTAATTGGAGGTTACTACATTGAAGTTGTGCACCGTTTGGGAGGTTGTCCTCGAATCGTTCGAGCTGATTTGGGGACTGAAAATGGTCATGTTAAAGGCTTCCAGCGTTTCCTGGTGCCCATACCGCCAGGCAGCACCCTTGACAGTTACTTGGATGGAGCCAGCACCGCCGATCAAAGAATTGAATATTGGTGGGGGTTTCTTCGCAGCCAATGCATGGAATTCTGGTTATCACTCTTCAAAGACCTCAGAGACAATGGCTTCTTTGATGGTGTATTTCTGGACAAAAGCATCCTGCAATTTTGTTGCATGGGACTTATTCAGGTGAGTTCATATATTCTGTAGCTCCATTTATGAAATATGTATTTTTGTATTTGAGAGGGTGTTGATGGGACACAAAAGAAGGTAAATAATCGGATAGTGGAAAGAAGATAGTGGTCTGTGTGTGTGGGGACATAGCGTGAAGGTGAAATGATCAAGGAAAAGATGAAGGAAAAGTGGGGATGGGCAGAGTAGTAAACATGAGTGACGAGTTTAAGGTAGAAAGGAGGGAGCAGGGAGAGAAAAGCAGTCTAATTCTATAATTTCTTGCTCATAAGAGCTGCTATGACTGTGCAACTCTTCCTAAATCTGTCTGTATATCACACCAAATCCAGCAGGCATTTAAACAACTTCTTCCCTCAAGCAATTAACTCTCTAAAAAGTAACCCCAATAGAACTGTATAGTGCCTCCATTTTTTGATGAGACTAGTGCAGCTACAGGAGACAATTTCCTTGTGTGTACTACATACTTGGCAAAAAAAGATGATTCTGATTCTGATATTATTCTCAACAGGATGAGTTGGATGATACTGCCCGTGTTTGGAACAGCCATCTCATCAGGCCCTCAAAGAACATAAATGTCCCCAGTGGTCGGCCCAACGTGATGTATTCTTTACCTGAACTTTATGGCACAAGGGACTTCCTCTCCACAGTTGACAATGAACAAGTTCAACTATGCAAAATGCCAGTGTGTCTTCCGTTTAACTATGCCTTGTGATCCGGATGTATTTGTATTGTGTGCTTCCTTAATGGCCCAGTCTGGTCTGATGCCACCAAAAGAGCCGTATCAGGCTGTGAACTTGTACTTGCACCTCAGAGAGGCCCTTACTGCAATTCTAAATTAGAAGCATGATGTTTTCAGGGGTCAGAGACATTAACCTTTGGTGAAAGCATTTTTGTTTCCGTATACCAGTCATACTGGAATTATATTACATTAAAATTTAAACATGAATTACTCAAAGCAATAACCATATATTTTTTGGTGTGTGTTTGGGTGAAACCATTTTATGGCTCCTCAACTGGTTCGAAGTAACATTTAATGAAGGCTGAATCCGACGACCATTGCCATTTCTTCAACCCTTTGTTCATCATTTCTTTTATCACTTCACTTTAAATGGATTATTGGGATACATTTGAGGACGAATAATATATAGCAATCACAATTTAAATCATTTTTTGTCTGCTGTTTTTGTTACTGTATAAGGAAAGCATATTTGATCAATATGAAATGTTCATTTGTCAAATCATTCTGGGTGTCAATAAATATACTGTCTTGGTTGCTGATTTTAACCACAAATACTTAACCAATGTGGATCTGAATAGTATTCCTGCACCCCAGTACACAATCACTTGCCTGTAAATGATAACATAATTGTCACTCTTCAATTTCGTCAGCAGGTGGTGTCTTGTGTTTAAAAAAAACATGAATTATTTGGAACAAATTTTATTAACATTGACAAATTGGTATGAACAGCAATCACAAACATATAAATGGAATACAATATCAAGTACAAAAAGAATTGCTTTTGTTTGAACAGTGCAAATATTTGCAACATTACATGACATATCAACTTCAAACCTTTAGGTCAAACTGAAAGTGGCACCATATCCGAAACCATTAGGAGAATAAGTGATATGGAAAATTGAATGAATAATAACCATGAAATCAATTGTAGACACAAAAGGAAAATACAACTGTAGACTGCCCTACGCAAGGTTGACCATGACAGATGTTTTACATCTCAATGTACAAATAATGAAATGCTCCTAAACTGATGTGTGTGCATGTGTGTGTAGACATAAGAGAGTCAATCAATCAATTGCGCACTTTCTCCCACCATGTTGGTGACAGATGAATGAGCTTCACTGCATTCATCCAAATGAGATGTTGGAGTATTTTCTTTTGTGCCAATGTAAAATCTTAACAGTTTCAATTTGTTTTTTTCATAGAGTCTGCCAATTGTTACATCTAAAGCAATGTGGTTTCTTTTGAAATCACAGACCTCAAAAGTAAAGTCTTCAACAGGTCCTTTGGTTTAGCTTCCATCTGGGAAAAATAGCCCTTTTCCCAGCTCCAAAATTTGAGCGACAGTTGCTGTTTTTTTCCAGGATGGCATACCTTGTTCCTCCACCTTTGCTTGTCCTCACTTGATGGTAATCGTTGCCATAAATCTTCCTTTGAGTCTTTTCTGCAGAAACATTGTTATGTCTTGCCATCCCATCAACATGGTTTTGGAGTACTCCCGAAGTCTCAGCCAGTACACCTTTTTTCCTTGATCTTATTTTGCCTCTTAATTTTTGGAGGAGCAGTTCATTATCACCACTGGACATTTTCTGATGACAAAAGCAAAGGACAGCTATTCGATCACCATAAGAAGTGATATATTTGCCCATTTGCTCTTCGGTCATCATAGCAATTACTGCCATGTCAACCTGCAAAGATAAATTGTGAGAATAAATACTTGACATGTTTATTTAATTATCAATAACTTTTAATACATTTAACATATTCACATGAGTGATGGGACACTACAGTCATCATTATTTGTATTCAGTATTACACGAGAATAGTATATTAGGTTCCTCTTCTCTGTTCATGAGAAAAATAAAAAATAAAAGATTCTATTTTAATGGCATACCGTCCAGGACTACTATGAAACATAAGCCATTGTACAAAAGACATTTTATGTCAATATTTAAAGAACGATGTTTTTTCCCCATTGTTAAGTCGCAAACAACAACAACCACAAACACAGTATTAATATTTGGACTTTTTCTCATAGAATGGCCTGACCCCGCTCCATGTTGCAGCACATTATGATAACCAGAAAGTGGCGCTTCTGCTCCTGGACAAAGGAGCATCCCCTCACTCGATTGCCAAGGTGTCCTCCTTAGCGCTATTCAAAATTCTTTATGAAAATACATTTTAGGAAGAGTCAACAGTGGGGCTCATTTACATGGTCATAAGTAAGTTTCAAGTTGTAACGTTCAAATTTCATCTGAGTCCCGAGTGACTGGAAAAAAGTTAAGTTCTTGATTAAATTGATCTTTGAATATCCTCCTATTCCAGACTTAGCATAGTGGAGAGTTCTCAGGGTACTTTCTGGTCAATAAGGTCATGTACTTGTGTCTTGTGTGTCTTTCTGGAGCAGAACGGATACACCCCTCTCCACATTGTGGCCAAAAAGAACCAAATTGACATTGCGACAGTGCTCCTGAACTATGGCGCCGAAAGCAATGTGCTGACCAAACAGGGCGTCACACCACTCCACTTGGCTTCGGAGGAAGGCCATGCTGAAATGGCTGCTCTGCTCTTGAGCAAGGGAGCTCACGTCAACACCCCCACTAAGGTATGGAGACCTACAGCAAATACCAAAAGAAATACATTGTAGTTATTTTTTTTTTTTTTTTCGTTGAATGTAATAACCTAGCACCATGGTTTTGTTTTAGCTTGGTAGAATTTAGCATACAAACAGCTAGCAAGTTAGCGTGTGTTCGCCTTTTGTACCTCGACAGCAGTTTGATATTGTAAAATCCTTCAAAATTCTTTTGCCTGTTTTATATACAAATTGCTCTCTCGCGATAATCTCCCACCCCAACTCTTTACGTGCTTCTATGTTTTTGATTTTCTGGGAAATAGCACCGTGAACCAATCATCTGTGTTTTGAAAATGACAAAAATGTCTTTCTGTGTTTAGTGTGGCCTTACCGCCCTTCATCTGGCAGCACAGGATGATAAGGTTGCTGTTGCTGAGATCCTTGCCAGAAATGGCGCCAACCTCAACCAGCAGACCAAAGTAGGAGACTAAAAATAAAAAGAATTTACACACGACAGATTAATACAAAAAATTGGACTGTCAGGGAAAAGTTTATGCTTGTTTTACAGCTGGGCTACACTCCACTCATTGTCGCATGTCACTATGGAAACACCAAGATGGTCAATTTCCTTCTTCAAAATGGTGCTGGTGTGACAGTAAAGACCAAGGTACGAAATCCGTAAGGAATTACTCTGACGCAACCCACGATCTAATGCCGGACAAATGGATACATTTTGGATGTAATTTGAAATTCAACGCTTCCGCAGAATGGGTACAGCCCTCTTCACCAGGCCGCCCAGCAGGGCAATACGCATATCATAAACATACTGTTGCAGTACGGGGCCAAGCCAAATGCTGTCACTGTGGTAAGTGGGTGCATGTATGCATTCACACATGCACATAAGTACGGTACATGCTGGTTCATAAAGTTTTATTTATATATTTATTTTAATTACCTTGTCTTGGGTAGAATGGGAACACCGCTCTGGGTATTGCTCAACGGCTGGGGTACATCTCTGTTGTGGACACTCTGAAGGTCATCACAGAGGAGATCGTCACCACCACAACGGTAGAGCACAACTTCCGGTTGGAGATGTGATTTCATGTAACGAATGACATTTAGCGGGAAAAAAAATAATTTCTCTGTCTCTAGACGGTGACAGAGAAACACAAGCTGAATGTTCCAGAAACAATGACAGAAGTACTGGATGTCTCAGATGAAGAAGGTGAGTGTTCTTTCTACGGCGCTTAACTACATTGTGCTTCATCATTTGCCTATTCGATGTGTGGTGGATTTCTGAAGATTTTTTCCCCTTCCATCTACCACTGCCAAGGCGATGACACCATGACGGGCGACGGAGGGGAGTATTTAAGGGCCGAAGACCTCAGAGAGCTTGGAGACGATTCACTGCCAGGACAGTATCTGGATAACATGAACTACCTCACCTTCAGCAATGAGGGGGCGCACACTGGCAGGTATATCGCTACCTCACTGGAAAATAAAAGCCTGACTCGAAGATATGGGGCTGCCAAATCCCATACAGTGATACCTCGGCTTATGAACACTTAGGCTAACGAACCTTTCGCTTTACGAACATGAACTTCGTGAGAATATAATCTTGAGATCCAAACTATTTTTCGTGAAACACACAGAGTGCCACAACGAGTGATGTGTCGTTCGCGAACGAGCCGGTTCTTGGAGCTGGATATCTGAAGTGAACGAGGAGCTGGAAATGACAGCCAACATTTTTTTGTCCTCTCTTCCCCGCCCCGAGTCATCGGTTAAAGCCGCACGTGATTGGTCAAGATCCGTGGTAGAGGTGGGAGGG
Source organism: Hippocampus bargibanti (assembly GCF_051943395.1). Taxonomy (NCBI): domain Eukaryota; kingdom Metazoa; phylum Chordata; class Actinopteri; order Syngnathiformes; family Syngnathidae; genus Hippocampus; species Hippocampus bargibanti. The sequence continues at coordinate 27,865,629 of NC_142735.1, read as the reverse complement.
GACACACGCAGCAGGACACACGCAGCAGTGAGCGGGCGTAGAGGTTGCAGAAGCAAAGAGCTGCACATGAACAGGACACGATAGAGGTTGAAACAAAAAAAAAACAAAAGTGAAAAAAGTGACAAGGGAAAAGAGAACATGGATAGAAAACAGTGAAATTTGGACTTCTTTCAACTTTATTGATAGTTCAAAGGCAGCGTGTAGCTGCAAGGTTAAAATATCCCATCAATCAGGCTCCACAAATAACCCGCGTAAGCCATCTGTACAATTTGAAGAGTAGACAAGCAAGGGAACCAGCTATTAATTATGTTTCTAGTGTGTTTGCCTGCATCTGTTGCAATATCACAACTTCCAAGATGTACAACCTAGAGATCCTTGAGACACTTTTTGCAAAAACCTATCCATTCCATTAACGGCCATCACAAAGCTAAATAAAACGACATAGCACATTTATTATACATAAAATAAGGTATATTTTGTTTTAAGGCTTATTTAGTAATCGCCTTCCACACACTTTCTAGGAACCAATTAAGTTATTAAGCCAAGGTAATCACTGTACATCCTTTTTTCATTTGATTAATTTGTATTGCAGTTCTGAAAGGTCTTTCACCCTCACGCAACAAAGCTACTATCACAAACAGGAAAACATGATGGATGAAATGCTAGCCTGTCAGGTACGTTCAAAGCGCACACATTTCATTCCAATTGTAGGGTTGGACCAATTCTGAGTGAGTCACTTTACAAAACAGTTCACCCCCCCCCCCCCCATCTCTCAGATGTCATCACTTCCAAGGGAAAATGAGGGAGACTCATACCGACTGAGTTGGGGTACAGAGAATCTGGACAACATAGCTTTATCCTCCAGCCCACTGCACTCTGGGTAGGTATCATAAAAAAAAAAATCAAAACTGGTGGAAATATTTCGCATCATCACAACAATAATCACAAGTCGGTAACAGTCTCCTTCACTCTGCGAGATTTTCATAAATTCTGTTGTTTGGTGTCAAAGGTCTGATCCAATAGTGATACCAGTGTCATTGATTGACAATCATGGCGCCTTGGAAGGAATTTGGTTCTTTGGGTGCCATTTTAGGGTGTTACAGAAAGACCCCAAAAAAAGATAAGCCCAAATATGATGTCGTGGTGTATATGTCAGAGTTGCCGAGGGTTTACTGTACTTCACTAATGGCACTTTAAGCGGCACCTCATTGATTCTGACATCCTCTTCCTTCTCTCTCTGGGTTTCATTTTTGCTGCAATTTCCTCCGATGTTTTTAGCCGCTCCTCTCCGTGCCGCGATCATGCGGACCACAGCAGGTGATCTTCGACGTCTTGATTCAGCCATTTCATTTCTTTTGTGTGTGTATTTTTTGTTGCTTCATCTCTTACTTTCTCTGACGATATTCTTGCCATCCACATCCTTTAACCTCATGTTGACTGTCATATGATTGTTGTTCTTACGTTGAGTAATGAGTCGTCACCTTACTGTGGCGGAGTCATCACCTTACCGTGGTGGAGGGGTTTGTGTGTCCCAATGATCCGAGGAGCTAGGTTGTCTGGGGCTTTATGCCCCTGGCAGGGTCACCCATGGCAAACAGGTCCTGGGTGAGGGACCAGACAAAGTACGACTCAGAAGACCCCATATGAAGAAAAACAAATGGACTTGGTTTTCCCTTGCCCGGACGCGGGTCACCGGGGCCCCTCTCTGGAGCCAGGCCTGGAGATGGGGCTCGTTGGCGAGCGCCTGGTGGCCGGGCCTCCACCCATGGGGCCCGGTCGGGCTCAGCCCGAAGAGGAAACGTGGGTCCCCCTTCTCAAGGGCTCACCACCCACGGGAGGGGCCAGAGGGGTCGGATGCATTGTGAGCTGGGCGGCAGCCAAAGGCGGGGACCCGGACGGTCCGACCCTCGACACACATCCGGGGTTCCGGTACCAGCCCTCTCGAGAGGGGTTGGACTCTCTTCCACTCTGGAGTTGCCCACGGTTAGAGGCGTAGAGCAGGTTTCGGCATACTGATTGCCCCCCGGCTCTCCGCCTGTATGTTGGGATTCACCCCGGTAGACGAAAGAATTGCTTCCTTCCGCCTTCGGGTGGGGGGGGGGGGGTCTGACTGTTGTCTGTGCATATGCACCAAACAGCAGTTCAGTGTACCCATCCTTTTTGGAGACCTTAGGGGGGAGCGCTCTCCAGCACCCCACTGTGGGACTCCCTTGTTCTGCTGGGCGATTTCAATGATCATGTGGGCAATGACAGTGAGACCTGGAGGGGCGTGATTGGGAGGAACGGCCCCCCCGATCAGAACAGGAGCGGTGTTTTGTTATTGGACTTCTGTGCTCGACACGGATTGTCTATAACAAACACTTTATTCAAACATAAGGGTATCCATATGTGCACGTGGCACCAGGACACCCTTGGTCGCAGTTCAATGATTGACTTTATAGTTGTATCATCAGATTTGCAGCCTCCTGTTTTGGACACTCGAGTGAAGAGAGGGCGGAGCTGTCAACTGATCACCACCTAGTGGTGAGTAGGCTCCGTTGGTGGGGGAGGATGCCAGTCCGACCTAGCAGACCCAAACATGTTGTGTGGGTTTGTTGGGAACGTCTGGCGGAATCCCCTGTCAGAAGGAGTTTCAACTCCCACCTCCGGCAGAACTTTACACATGTCCTGGGGGAGGTGAGCGGCATTGAGCCCGAATGGACCATGTTCCGTACCTCCCTTGCTGAGGCGGCAAATCGGAGTTGTGGCCGTAAGGTAGTTGGTGCCTGTCGTGGCGGCAACCCCTGTATTCGCTGGTGGACACCAGTAGTAAGGGATGCCGTAAAGCTGAAGAAGGAGTCCTATCGGGCCTATATGGCCTGTGGGACCCCTGAGACAGCTGACAGGTATCGATTAGCCAAGCGGAATGCAGCCCAGGTGGTCGCCGAGGCAAAAACATGGGCATGGGAAGAGTTCTGTGAGGCCATGGAAGACGACTTCCGGACCGCTTCGAGGAAATTCTGGTCCACCATCCGGCGTCTCAGGAAGGGAAAGCAGTGCACCACTAACACTGGTACAGTGAGGATGGGGCGCTGCTAACCTCGACTCGAGATGTTGTGAACCGGTGGGCAGAGTACTTCGAAGACCTCCTCAACTCCACCAATACGCCTTCCTTGGAGGGAGCAGTGTCTGGGGACTCTGAGGTGGGATCTCTGATCTCTGTGGCTGATGTCACCGGGGTGGTTAAAAAGCTCCTTGGTGGCAAGGCCCCGGGGGCGGATGAGATCCGACCGGAGTTCCTAAAGGCTCTGGATGTTGTGGGGCTGTCTTGGCTGACACGCCTCTGCAACATTGCGTGGTCCTCGGGGAGAGTGCCTCTGAATTGGTAGACCAGGGTGGTGGTCCCCCTTTTTAAAAATGGGGACCGGAGGGTGTGTTCCAACTACAGAAGGATCACACTCCTCAGCCTCCCTGGAAAGGTCTATTCAGGGGTTCTAGAGGGGCGGGTCCGTCGGATTGAGCAGGAACAGTGTGGTTTTTGTCCCGGCCACTGAACAGTGGACCAGCTCTACACCCTTAGCAGGGTCCTCGAGGGTGCGTGGGAATTCTCCCAACCAGTCTACATGTGCTTAGTGGACTTGGAGAAAGCGTTTGACCGTGTCCCTCGTGGAGTTCTGTGGAGGGTGCTTCGGGAGTATGAGGTACAGGAGCGCCTGATACGGTCCGTTCGGTCCCTATATGACCGATGTCAGAGTCTGGTTTGCATTTCCGGCAATAAGTCGGAATCATTTCCAGTGAGGGTTGGGATCCGCCAACGCTGCCCTATGTCACCGATTCTGTTCATAACCTTCATGGACAGAATTTCTAGGCGCAGCCGAAGCGTTGAAGGTTTCCGTTTATGTGGCCTCAGTATAGCACTCTGCTTTTTGAAGAAGATGTGGTACTGTTGGGGCCTTCAAGTGGAGCTCTCCAACTCTTTCTCGAGCGTTTCACAGCCGAATGTAAAGCGGCTGGGATGGGAATCAGCACCTCCAAATCTGAGACAATGGTTCTCAGTCGGAAAAGTGTGGAGTGCCCTCTCTGGGTCGGGGAGGAAATTTTGCCTCAGGTGAAGGAGTTTAAATTATCTGGGAGTCTTGTTCACGAATGAGCGGGAGCGAGAGGTCGACAGGCGGATCGGTGCGGCGTCTGCTGTGATGTGGACTTTGTACCGATCTGTCGTGGTGAAGAAGGAGCTGAGCCAAAAAGCAAAGCTCTCCATCTACCGGCCTATCTACATCCCAACCCTCATCTATGGTCACGAGCTATGGGTTGTGTCCGAAAGAACGAGATCCCGGATGCAAGCGGCCAAAATGAGCTTTCTCCGTAGAGATAAGGTGAGAAGCCTGGTCATCCGGGAGGGGCTCAAAGTCGAGCCTATTCTCCTCCACATAGAGAGGAGCCAGATGAGGTGGCTCGGGCATCTGATTAGGATGCCCCCAGGGCGCCTCCCTGGGGAGGTGTTCCGAGCATGCCCCACTGGCAGGAGACCCCGGGGATGACCCAGGACACACTGGAGAGACTTTGTCTCCCAGCTGGCCTGGGAACGCCTCGGGACGCCAGGACGAGCTAGAAGAAGTGGCTGGGGAGAGGGAAGTCTGGGCTTCCCTACTGAAGCTGCTTTCCCCGCGACCCGACAGATAAGTGGCAGAAGATGGATGGATGGTGGTGGATGGATGGATGGATGGATGGATGGATGGATGGATGGATGGATGGATGGATGGATGGATGGATGGATGGATGTGACGTTGGGTGTCTCTTCTTTCAACTTTCTGAAGGTCAAATACTTGTCATATCTCACTGGGAGCCAATGCATGTAAAAATGTGTCCTTTCAGTACAACCCATGTGCCTAAATGTCCTCCAAGTCAGTCAAAGAGGTACGCTAGGTTGCGCGTGAAGCCTTAAACCGTCCGCTCTGCTTTTCATCAGTTTCCTGGTTAGCTTCATGGTGGATGCAAGGGGCGGATCCATGCGGGGCTGCCGTCACAATGGCCTGCGTATCATCATCCCGCCTGGGAAGTGCAGCGCTCCCACACGAGTGACCTGCAGGCTGGTGAAAAGACACCGCCTGGCCAGCATGCCCCCCATTGTTGAAGGCCAGGGTAGAGCCAGCAGGTTTATTGAGGTTGCACCGTTTGGAGGCCAGCTTCTTGGGTAAGGACTATGACTTGTGTCTTTTTTCCCATGGGTTGCTTTTTGTCCAGAATTCTTTCTGATGTTAGTTGTTAGAAATTGGCTGAAACTTTGCATCTGAGACCAAATGTATGCGTGTCTTTTCTCACTTTATGCTGCGTTTTGGAACGTCAATGGCACAGTAAGCTCCACCTCCCCAGTGCCCCACCACCTCTCAATGAGGGCGAGAGTTTGGTGAGCAGAATCCTCCAGCTCGGCCCGCCGGGGACAAATTTCCTTGGGTATGCTGCAGAAAAAAATAAGCAAAGAAAAAGAAAATCTACACACAAAACAATATGTTTTTGCTTATTGTATAGTTTCCCTTTTAGGGAATAGTGACATTTCACCCATAAATCCCGGATCCTTAACTCTTCGTGGCTAGCATCGGTGGTTGTCGTTTGATCTCCCCGTGGTAAGCATCTCTATAAAAATGTTCTGTTCCTCCATCCAGTCCAGTAATTCTGGAGGTCCCCCACTTTGCGGCTCTTCGTGGGGGGGAGCGTGAGCTTGTCATCTTGAGGAGTGAAACGGGCGAGAGCTGGAAGGAGCATCAATATGAGCACACCCAAGAAGAACTCAACCAGGTCCTTAATAGCATGGATGAAGGTCAGCTTCTGTAATATCTTGTTGCACAGCATCCAAATACAGTCACTGTCCTGCGAAGAAACACGTGTCCAATTTTCATATTTCTTATTCTCATACCTTACATTTTGTTCATGTCAATGGGCAACATTTTTAAAATGACAACAATGGACAAATGCGTTTCTCACAGGACAGCGACGATGTACTCCAAAGACTGATGTCACCGTCAGACTAACATTTCTCTTTTCCTCTTCACTAGAACTGGACTCTCAGGAGGAACTCCAGAAGAAACGCGTTTGCCGCATCATCACCAGGGATCTCCCACAATACTTTGCCGTGGTATCACGTATTAGGCAAGACAGTATTTTGATTGGTCCCGAAGGAGGCATCCTGAGCAGCACGGTTGTATCCCAAGTGCAAGCTGTTTTTCCTGAGGGGGCCCTAACCAAAAGGATCCGGGTGGGCCTGCAGGTAAATGACATTGCTCCAGAGGACTCTGTGTAGGAAAGTTATAGTGTGGTGGTCAATGCAGGCTCCAGTGCACTCTCTTTGGTGTTTTGGCATCCCAGATGTGACCAAAGTCCAATTCTCTTGTGCTTCTGATCTGGATTTTTTTAGACCTGGATGGTAATCATTGACTACACGTTTTTGTTGCCAAGTACTTATAGAAAATCCCAGGCCATTGATTCTTCAGTTGACAAAAAATAGACCCTGCACCAAAGACATGACAGCCATGGCCCCCAAATAGAATGGAACATTGGTTTTTGGGGGTGAGGTTGGAACGGATTTATTCCATTCCTTTCAAAAAATATTGATTGTAAGTGTCTCTTTTCCAAGGCCCAGCCAGTGAGTTTGGATATTGTCAGGAGGACTCTTGGGAACAAGTCCAGCTTTAGCCCCATCGTCACTCTGGAACCCCGTCGAAGGAAGTTTCATAAACCCATAACCGTCACAATCCCGATCCCGAAAGGTAACTCTGACGCGGTCCTCCACAATTTTGGACGGGATACCCCAACCTTACGACTGCTCTGCAGTATCACGGGTAAGACCAGACTCACACAGGTAAGACCAGACCACCACAGGCGCACAGTCCCCATTTTTGCTGACGCAGATGGGTCCATTTTTCAGGTGGAACAACACCAGCTCAGTGGGAAGACATAACAGGAACTACCCCCTTAACATTTTTCAGTGATCGTGTGTCCTTCACAACAAACGTGTCTGCCAGGTAGACGATTTGTCGTAAATCTACTTCAAATACTCCTGGAAGAATTGAGTCTGCACCCGTACTGAATAATTGTATTATTGTGTCTAGGTTTTGGCTTATAGACTGCCGGCAAGTCCAGGAATCGGTCAACTTCTCCTCTCAAGTGTATCGGGAGATCATCTGTGTGCCTTACATGGCTAAGTTTGTCATCTTTGCCAAAACCCACGACCCCGTCGAGGGCCACCTGCGCTGCTTCTGCATGACAGATGACAAGACTGACAAAACACTGGAACACCAAGAGAACTTCACGGAGGTGGCCCGCAGTCGAGATGTGGAGGTCGGGTCAAGTGGCTGTACTTGAGTATTTCTTTTCTTTTACTCAGGTTACAAAAGTACTTTGTGTGAGTATGTTTGCCAGCTCTGATGAATGCCTCCCCTTTTTTAGGTTCTAGAAGGAAAGCCCATCTATGCAGATTGCTGTGGAAACTTTGTTCCCCTCACCAAAAGTGGCCAGCATCACCTCTTCAGCTTTTTTGCCTTTAAAGAGAACCGACTCACACTTTTCATCAAAGTATGTGTTCTTTTCTTTTCTCCTTCCCTCATTCAAACGTGCGTATTGAGGGTGCCCTCATGGCTGTTTGCAGATCAGAGACAACACCCAAGAGCTGTGTGGCCGCTTGTGTTTTCTGAAGGAACCCCGGAGTTACAGGTCACTCGCCCATAGTGCCATATGCAATCTCAACATCACCCTGCCGTCATACTGTAAGGTGAGTCAGTCCTCAGTCCTGAACCCTATTTCAATTCATATTTGTTGATTGTATTGATTTGTATGATTTCAGGGGCGAAAGCCTTTCAGTCGCTGAAAAAAAAATGCACTTTTTGTCTCTTTCCCTCTTCCTGCTTCGCTGTTTTGGGAAAAAAAGGAGTCTGATTCTGATCAAGATGAAGAGGTAGAGACAGCTCGTTCGTATCTATCAGCAATGCACGAGTGTCGGTGTGTGAAATTGTAATGATTGATCCCTTTGATATACCTTTCTTCCCCAGATCAACACAACACAACAGAGATGTAAGCCCTGACTTTATAACAAAAAATATAGCATGTACACATCTGTGAACTTCACCTGCTACTTTTTGTGGGTCTTGCTGCCTTCATCTTCATCTTGTGAAAATGAATCACATTCTTTTTTCTAGATAAATGTGTTTTTATTTTCTTTTAAACTGCCCTTTCGGTTTGTATCAGCCTACCACTCATGTACCTTTCGTCATGCCGGCATCCGCATCTTTCACCATTGCTTGTTTTCTTTGTTTCTTTCTCTGTCTTTCTTTCTTTCATTATTTATGGGGGATGGATGGTTGTCTTTTGTTCTTTTTATGCCTGTGCATCCACTGAAGAGCAGATGTTAAATATGAAGGTTGTAAACTATGTACTTCTGACACATTTTGGCCTGACCACATTCTCAAATATTTGTCTCCTTTCATTTGAAATTTTTATATATTTTTTTTTACTCCTTACTTGTTTGTCCACCATACGGAAGATGAAGAGATGGCTACATCCGTCCCGAAATCCGAGCTGATTCGGGAACCAGACCTCCTGTCAGATGTGTCGGAGATGAAACAAGATTTGATCAAAATGACGGCCATTTTGACAGTCGATCCCTCCAACAAATCCCCTTCTTTGGAAGGGTGTGGTTCTGAGAAAGGAGCACACAATGTTTCAACGGTCCCCTTAGAAATAATGGAGAAGGACCTTGAGAAAGTTAAGGAGGAGCTTGAGAAAGTTAGTAAAATACTAAGTAGCGGAACGTTTGATGAAACAACAGAAAAAAATCGAGAAGCCGAGGAGGGCCTTCTCCTCTCGGGCAGTGAGATAGAGGAGGCCCAAATGAAGGCAGCTTTAGAAAACCCAGAGCCTGTCTTATATGCACATAAGGCGAACAAAAGGACTCCAAGAACAACAAAAGATAGCAGTGGTCCTAAAGAATACCTCCTTGACTCAACCCCCAAAAAATCAACACCTTCAACCAAAGTACAAACGCGTTTTGGGGATGTCGGCAAAGATCATCGACAAGCTAGGAACTCTGCGGTCTCCGTTCCATCCCAATCAGTGTCCCCGTTTGTGGAAGAGACTCCCATTGGTTCAATCAAAGCCAAAGTGAAAGCCCTGCAAATGAAAGTAGAGGAGGAACAAATGAGAAAAGGAATCAAGCCTTCACGATTGCCTGTTAGTGCCAAACTGCCTTCAAATGTCAAAGAAATCCATCCACATAAAGCTACTCCTGCAGCGGTATCGGAAAAGCAGGAGGATAGCGTCTCAGTTAAAGAGTTGATGCAAGTGTTTCAAAAAGAGCAGCCCCAGAGAGAATCGGGGTCATATAACACCAAAACATCTCAGGTGCCAAGATTGGAAGACACCCCAAAGTCGGAATCTGTGCGCAAAGAACAAGAAGTATTTCTTGATCCTAAGATTTGTCCACTCAGTGGGGAAGAAAAAAAGAGCAGGGCCAAGTCAGCGATAATCAAAACGAGTGACTTTGGAAAAGGTGACAATGAGGAGAACTCCCAAGAGGAAGGTGTCCCTGCAGACTCAACAAGTGCCAGTTCTGCAACGCCTCATCTGAGTTCTGAGGACAGTGACAAGCATGAGGGTCTGGCCACCCCTGGAACTAGCCCTGAAAGTTTGGGTCTTTCACCCAAAAATGAACAAACAATACAAGTAGGGGCAAAAACCACTGGGGAGTTTGAAAAAGGAACGAAAGACACAGAAACAACTGGCCTCCTATGTCAAAGAACAGGTTTTGGTAACCAAATATCTACTGTTTTGGCCTTGGGTGTGCCTTTCAGCGAGGCTCCAGATGACTGCACACCAAGTGAGTCTACATCTGATTCGAGGAGCAAGCCTTGGTTTACCACCACAAAAAAGACAGTTTCAAATACCGTCGAGCAACATACAGACAGCCATGACCCTGATTTTCAGCTCTTATTGCCTTCTTGTGAAATTTCAAAACCATTTTATAAGTGCCATGGAAGCTTGGAGTTGCTTATAAAGCAAGATGCCGATCCTCTCAGTCCAGTAGCTGACAACTCTCTGACAATAAGCCACAGAGACTCGCTCGAAGGTAGTCCCGTTTCGGATGACAACTCCTCCATTAAGTCCCCAGATTCCATCGAACCCAGCCCTACCAAGGAATCCCCTCCTCATGACTCCTTAGAGAGTAGCCCTGTTGACCTCCACGGTCATTCATCATTCCCATTTGAGACAGATCATCCAAGTCAATCTCTAAAACATCCAGGTTCCTCTAATGAGGCATCGATCAATGATGTGTTGCATGGTAGGCATTTCCGAGACCGTGAGGGTAGTGCTGATGATGACAGTTGTGAGCAGACTTCACAGCTGACAAGTTCGGGTAAGAGTCCCCTCTCCCCCGACACCCCTAGTTCTGACGAGGTAAGTTATGACCTTAATCCCAAACATCCTGACCATTCATCCCTCTCTTTCCAATTCAAACCAGAAGTCATCTTCGAAGACCCAGACGAGGACGATACATCACACAGCAGTCAAGCTCACAAAACAGTTACAGCTAGAAAGAAATCGGTTGATGAGATGGAGGGGGACTTAGAGTTCCCAAGGGACACAGAATGTAAATTTGGGGTGAAAAGACTCACTGAGGATGCAGGGTTACCTCTTCTCTCTGACTCCCATATTAAAGTTCCCTCTTCTTTTTCAGCAGGTGTGAATGATGCATCCCACAACCAAAGAGATAGTATAAGACCAGAGGAAACCTACAACAGCAATCTGAAAACAGCGCCGCAACCAACAGTTCCGCCACCCGTTCTTGCTGCTCCAAACAGACCTTCCAAAATGGTGGCAACATTGAACACAGAAAACAAAACTGATGAGCAGAAGGAGGACGGTTTACAGAAGTCAAGGGAAATTTTCCCAGGCTTAGGTGTTGCCCAATTCCCAACCTATGCGCCAGCTGGCAACGTAGCAGATGAAGTCAAAGCAGCACCGGAGGTTGGACGTGATGCACCGAACCAAATAAAGGAAACCTTTAAACCAGAGTTCTGTAACAATGATGATACAGAAGAGGTTGAACATGATCATCCCCAAACCAAGTCCAAAGGTGTCACTGCCAAGGTGGATGCGGCCTACTCGTGGTCTGCCATACTGGACAACAATGACGCTTTTGATACACGTGTCAAAGTTGAGGAAGAGAAGATACTCAATCTGGTGGTAGACTCTCATTCTCAGCCGGGGACACCAGACACGACACCGGGTAAAACGCCAACTGAGGAGAGCACACCGACAAGTGAACCCAACCCTTTTCTCTTCCAAGAAGGGAAGCTGTTTGAAATGACACGAAGTGGTGCAATTGATATGACCAAAAGGAGCTGTGAGGAAGATGGCGGTGGCTTTGCTTTCTTCCAAATCGGTGAACATCCGTCTGAGACTTCCATATTACAAAACAGCGGGCAAGAATGCAAAGAATCGGCAACCCAGCAGGAGGTTGTGCTCAATCTCAAACGAGAAGTCAAGATCCAGGACCAGTCTGAAGAAAAAGTTGATGTGCAGCTTCAGTTGGCAACTGAGGTTGATCAAGCATCCGCCAAATCAAAAATCCCCAAAATGGGTCTTTTAGCTTCAGGCAAAACGGCGGGCAAGGAACAACCAGACATAGAAAGCCTCGATACTAAAACAGATCCCAGTATAAATAATGAATCGTCTGGGTTAGACGCAAGCACCGCTGATCAAATGATCATGGATGTAGAAACAGCAGAAACTACTGTTACAAGATCTATATACTCTGAGCAGGGTAGAGAATCATCCGATTCTTCTCCAGATGAATCAAAGTCAGTGCTACAACATACCAATTCGACCCTGTCTCAGAAAAGCGCATGTGATACCGTTCTCATCCAAAGCCAACCCCAGGCAGGCCATCAAGTTAACAATAAAACAACTCCTATCACTGTATCAAAATCACGAATACCCATCAAATCCAAGACTCTAAAACCCGACTCTTTGGCCAAACCCGGCGAAGACAAAAAACACAGAGGATCCACAAACAGGGATCCACGGAGAAAGTCTGAAGGATCTTGTGTGAACGTCAAGGCTAAGATATCCACCAAGAGCTCTGGGGGGGGCTCGGCCAGGCCAACATCTAACACAGGAGAGACTAAACCAAAAGCCTTTCAGTCAAGATTGCCAATCAAAGGTAAAGGTGCTCTATCTGCTCAATTCCCAACAGCCAGTAAAGTAAGAAGCAAGGCACGCAAGCACTCAGACGGATCTTTCGAAGAGATCAGCGATGAAGCCGCAAAGCTTGTGAAAAGACTGTCCGAGACCAAGAAAGAAAGTGACGACGACTACTCCGACGACGAGAGCGGTCTTCTCGATTCATCTGTCATCGAAAGGGAGGCGTTCACCAATATTCACTCCTTATCCACTGGAAATGTAATTTCTATTCGGCGGCGGCCTGGCGACGCTGTCATCACACATGTGCAGCAAATCCCCGGCAATTCAGCTCCAAGTCACGGTATGCCACCTGCTGAAGCTGACTTTTCTCAGCCTGTATCTTTCAAACAGTTACTGAACAGTAATGGCAAGTACAGTACAAGTATGTCTTTGCTATATTGAAGGGTCGTTTTAAGTACCTGTACTTGAAGTGAGATGTTCCTACTCAATATTTGTTACTTTTTTCAAACTTATCAAGATGTAGCAAAACTCAGCTCAATAGTGAATCTATTCCTCTACATAACATGTACCTGTGATGGTAACATGCACATGAATTTTGTAGTCTCTGTGACAGCTAATGTGTGCAGCCATACTCACTGAACAAAGCAAAAAATATTAAATAAGAAAAGACAGATCCATAGGCAAGCGATCTGTCATATCGCACACTGCTGGGTGAAAAATTGTCCAACGACTTGACGTCATATTTGTTCCTAAAATGGCGTTGGGGTTTTATTACCCATGGTGATTGTTTTGGCTGATACAAGGTTAGTCACAAAAATGGGAAGACCTGATATTTATCAAGCTTATAATATTTCTGTTTCCCTTCTACATCAATACCTCGAAATGGGCCGCCAGAAGCCCACTTTAAGGGACAGTGTTTGAGTATTTTTGCCACTACTGGTAATGACTGAAACCTGCATTCAGATTTTGAGACATGATCCCCTTAAATATTGCCTGTCTCCCTTTTCTTTGTGAAAGGTACAGACGGAATAGGCTTTTTCCCCCATCGTAAAATCATTTCTGGTTTGCCTGATTCAATTGAATAAACCCATTCTGTGCTATTCACAACAGCCGCACAGGGTGGAGCGGAAAGCAGAAAGCAAACTTTGTTGACAATAGCTGACCGCCTGGGCTTCAGCTGGGAACGTAAGTCGTGGCTGCTTTTCTCTGTCCTCGACGCAACTTACTTCATTTTATTTAATTTGGCTCAGAACTAGCACGAAAACTGGAATTCACTGAGGAGCGGATCAACTTGATCCGGACTGAAAACCCTGCTTCCTTAAGAGACCAGGGTTACGCCCTTTTGGAGTTGTGGGCTGAGGGAGAAGCAGTACAGGACAGAGGTATGTACAATATTGTTGGACACATTTCACATCTTTATTGTGCTACCTCGTATGTTTGGGGCAGCTGACAAAAGTAGCCCAGTTTTCATAAACAGGAGAAGAAAATAAAGATTAGACCATGTTTGTAGCCGAATACGCAATAAATAAGATCTAGTCCAAAGTCTTACCTGCACCAAAGCAACACCTTTTGAACGGAAGCGGTTGACAGGCATCGAATCATTGGATTGGATTGGATTGGATTGGATTGGATTGGACTGGATTTGATGTACCTTTATCAATTCGGTCATTGGTCACTTTCTGTACGGTGAGCAAACAGTAGATAGTGTGTTCTAACGTGACAGGTAAAATGGTGGCATTTCTGGCATGAAATGTTCAGTTAGGTCACTACAGGAGACGCTTTACATCCACAAGCAGTAAATCGTATACAGATGTAAATTTGAATCAAGACCACAATCAATTTGCGACACAGCTAAATAAATAAATAAACATTTTGAATTGTTCAAAAATAAGGTGTTAATTTAAAGGACAACCGACATCACTTTTTTGTTTCCTAACTGACATCAGAAAAACGTTTTATAGCATCTAAAATGCCCAAAACACGCAGTATGATATTTTTAGTCAAATGCAAACACCAATAAAATGACTTAAAGTGTCTAAAAAGTACTTCAATTTGAAACTGGAAGTGGCCAGTTTCAGAAGGTCCTGCCCCCTTGTTCGTGGTGTCATGCCGAGACGTCTTGCCTTGCTCGAGAATCAAAACAATGGCTTCAGATTCTGAAAAGATGCTTTCTTGTTACTCATCCAGTTATGAATATGATTCAAATAGTTCTGAAGAGGAAAGCATACATGTTTGCAATCGATTAAAGAATTTATTCCGGTCATTTTGAGGCATCTGGAGAGAAATGTAGTGACACACTCTTTAGTACGCACAGTACCGAAAAAAGGCAGAAGATGGCAACAAAGCTCCGTGGAAATTGACTCCTGGGAGGTTTCGTCAGCGAATGTCAAATACAAGTCTTGATGCAACACACAAGGATTCACCATCGCGTTATTTATGTGTTTTCCTTCTAATTTCGCCATCAACACCCATCAACACGAAGTTTTCAGACCAAACAAAGTCCCGCAAAATGGATTGAGGTGATGCAAGGTATGTCCTTTGTTAATCAGGGGCGTTCCTTCAGTGACGTCGGGTGAGGACTCGTCACCAACTCAAAAACAAGACTTCCGGAATATTCAGTGCGAGTCTTAAAACGTAAAATATCGCTATATGCGGTGGAATCTTATTAAAATACGTTCAGTAGAAGTCATTTGAAGCCATTTTACAAATTATGGCCACAACTTGTCCAGAGATGTCGGTTGTCCTTTAAGATTTTACTCACCAGTGTTGTTCATTTCTTGAAAAGAAAGGATTCACGACGATCTTATGACTGGGCAAATTTGTCAAGAACCTGTCCGTTTAAGTCCAATAAATCATGAATGAATTCTTGTTGAGTCAGACGTTCTGACTCAATCTTTGAATCCAACTGTAAACGATGTCTTGTCTCCTCCAAATAGCAGGGAAGGAAGGCCAAAAAGAGCAACACTGATCATACGCGCCGCGCCGTTCGCCATGTTTTCCTCTTGAATAATTCCAGGTGGAAGGAGCGAGTTTGAACAACGTTCCAAACGTTTCCTTCCTATTTATTCCCTCGAGTGCTTAATTTGCCCTTTATCAGTGAAGCTACTTCACTCACGTCGATGGTTTTTCTTATTGTTGACATTTTGCTCTGAAATGAAACTCATCCTGTGACTGTAGAGTCTCATTGAGACTTTTGAGCGCTTAAAAATGAAATGTATTATTATAATTAAGCGAACCGGACGCTTTTTTCGAAATTCCTCCAAAACTGGGCGGGTATTGATTGTGTTGTAACGTCAAGGCATGTAGTATTTTGTACCGATATTATAATTGGATGATGGACGCAGGTAGTTTTTGTTGAGTGAAATGTTGTTCAGTTCTGGTTCAGTTCTCCATTTGTGTAATCTAAATATTAAATCAGCAGGAAGCAAGGTGATATACAAAAAAGAATATTTATTATCAGGCAGCGAGAGGATGTTCTAAAACCGAAGAGAGCGAGAGCGAGAGCGCGCCCCAGACAGATATAGACAACAGGAGTGATGTCACTTTGGAAAGGACCTATCATCTGCTAGATACAATCATGAATATTTATTATTAGACTGAAACATGATAGCTAGATTTGTATACTAACTAAGTACAAGCTGAGTACATGTATACTAATTAACATATACAAATAACTAAACACATACATATATGGACTTACTAATTGATAAGAATAAGTAGAAATTAAATAACATAGGATGTTTTTAGCATGTGTATATAACTAGTTCTAACAGTTTTTTTTAACAAATCTTTATTGAACAAATTACATTACAAGTCACATAAAATAAAACGAATAATTTATTAATACATCTACGGAATACAGAGAAATAAACAAAAATATCCAGTGCAATTGTAATAAAATTTTCAAATAAAAAGGGGCTGCGTTAAAGTGGCGCTGGGTTGATTGCGTCTTGACGTCACGTGATTCATTCTGACATTTTGTTCGGATGATAAGCCCACTTTATGAAGCCAAATGGGCATCTCCTGAGAACAGTTTTGGACATGCGCATGGGACATTTGAGTGGATCATTTCAAAAAATACTTATGGCCACAACAATAAACAGCGTAAATGTGCCGAATTTAGCTTAAATGCTAGTTTTCGGCTTTAGTCCCAAGGCAGGTTTCTAATTTAGCACAGTGAGAAACATCAATCTTAAAAAGTCAAAGTCAAAGTCAGCTTTATTGTCAAATATGCTAATATGCATGACAAGTCCTAAATTCTGTCCAAGGCCAGATCTCCGAGATGAAGATGACAGTTTAACTTGCTGTGTCTGTTGACCTCAGATTGACCCCAGGTTGTCTGTACTTCAATTGTGTATTCGAGTCACACATGTTGACTAAGCATATAACAGAATGAAACTTTTAAATATGATAACTTCTTATTCTGTCTAATCTCTATCATTCACTGAACCTTCCAATGGAATGTTCTTCCCCCAACGCAGAAACGAGACTCATCAAGGGACTGACCGAGATCAACCGCACGGACATCGTTGACTTGATCAAGCCTGAAACGACTGCATCGTCCCAGGAGGCACCCTCGGACGGCGCCGTGATGAAACCGAGACGGCAGAGTGACGTGGGCACAACAATGTGAGTCCTTGGCCACTTCTTTGCCACTGCATCTCAGATTAGCATTTGTGACATTGTCAAAGCGTTTTCGGTTAGATTCACAAGATGTTTTGTGCTAAACATTTTCTTGCCGTTTGTCGCCACGATTTAGCAGTGGGCAAAGGGCGTCTGCAGACTCGGAACGCGCAGGAAGTCGTACACAGGCAAGTCCTACAACCTTGTGCAAAGCGCAATTATTTTTTTGCAGTTATTTTGAGGAAAAACATAAACAAGTACAAATATTTGGACTAAGCTCGACTATTTTGTCCTGCGCTGTTGAGACAACTCCGCTGTGTCCGTTTCGAAGCAGCAGAGCTCAGGCGCCGCGTCGTCGCCGCGGTTCGAAGTGGAACCCGCCAAGGATCGGAAAGTCAGCAAGGTTGTCAAGACGATGGTCACGACGAGACAGAGGTCGCACGAGGCTAGCAGGGAACATTTGGAGAAGGTTAGAGAAAACTAAATCAATCTCAAGTCATGCACTGTTGCGACGTGTTGTCACAATACGTCACTGCAACTTTGTTGTTGGAACGTTCCAACTTTTTGACCTACTCGTATAACATTTAAACTTCTGCACCATCATTCTTCTAATGTGTTTTTTTCATGTATTGTCAAATTCTGACTTTCACCTCACAACATCATTCTTTTTTTCTTTTTGTGTGTGTTTTCAATGCATCCCACTGAGAAGACAGACACATAAAGTTCAACAGATGAGCAGCAGCTGCATCCACAGCCCTGCAATGATGAGCATAGAGGTTGAGAAACGTGATGGAATTCAGCAAATGCCAACCCTTCATCTTCCATCTTTGTGCTGATTGATGGAATCTTTATTCACACAGTTTGCAAAATATTCTTGCTTTTTCATGTGTGTGTGTGCGTGTTTGTGTTGAGTGAACATGCCAGTGATTTGAGAGTACGTGCAGCTCCTCCAAACGCCATGAGAGGAAGGAGGAAGGGTCGGATTGGTGACGAGCTGTCAAAGTGCACGATTGTTCACACACGTGTTTGTGAATAAACGTCTTACAAAGTTGTTGGCCGCTCCTCACCAGCGTCATCATTCTGTGATGGGTAAAGATGTTTTTTGCAAAAAAAGAAAAGAATAAGCAAATGTCCCATCTGTGGCCTGCCATCCGGACTACAGCACAAGTCAAACTTTGTGACAAGGTAACTAAAGAGGATATAACTAATCTGTACATTCTAATGGCGGTTCGTTGTCACCATTACCAATAAAATGGCCGCCGACTATGATGAATAACACAGTATGAACATTTTGAGATACAAAAGTAAAAACGTGTAACACAGTACAAACAAGTCAATTACAAATATGTCCATACTGTAAGAAGAATTTTTTTTAATATTATGGAGCTTTTTTAAATACATAGAGATGCAAATTAATTATTTACAACAAAACTAGTAGTGTAAAAAATAAGCAAATTAATTTTCATGAGCAAAAAAAATGCGTTTCATCTACTTTCTGCTCTGTGTCAATGTCAAAATTGCGAATGATTCAAAGGTACCTGTTGTAAATTGGGAAAAAAAAACGATGACAGAGAATAAAAACGTCATTCATGAAAATGGTCATAAAGTTGAGAGCGAAAAGTAACAATCTAAAGAGAATAAAGTCCCTAAAAAGTTATTCGGACAAGTGGCATTTTACAATCCAATGTAACAGCCAGTACACAGCAGAGGGCGTCGTTTGGTCGTTCCATACAACAAAACTCAAAAAAGGTAACATCCGACTTACGACTGTCATGACTTACGAGCACCCGTACTTATGACCACGACCCTATTTTTTTAATTTTAATTCTACGCCTGGCACCGAGGAGAGTGGGGTAAGTGTGGGAATAGGGCAACCGGTAGAACACCGGCGACTGAGAGCCATGCCCGCCCGCCCCCGTGGCATCCAAATCAGATCGTTTGCAAGTCATTTATCACAGAGTCTCTTATTCAACATTTTGAATGGAGAATGGATCGACTTACGAGTATTTTGAATTACGACTGTTTGGTCTAAACGGAACCCGGTCGTAAGTCGGATCTTCCCCGTATTTGTAACAAGCAAACTCCGCTAGAAACTACATTTTATATCACTGCAGTCTAAACTTTGACAACATCTCAAAAATGCCATTTTTGAATTTACGGCATTGTGTCTACGATGTTTCACGGTCGACGTCATACTGTAAAGTGAGCACAAACCATGTCTGCCACTTGTTTGCGATCAAACCGGAAGACTTTTACAGGAAGTGACATCTTGAAATACTTTCCCAAATACCGGAAATAAGGAATAAAAGGCACTAAAGAATAAAAAAAAACAAAGGAATTAATTTTTTGGGGATTCTCCATTTTTATTTTCAATTTCTAAACCGTCCAACAATTTTGTGACATTTCTAAGAAGTCGCCTTTTCTTGTTGTGGGTGTTATTGTGGGTGCGGTTTAATGGATCCACTTCGATGGAAGTGAATGTGACGCCAGGTGCCATTGCGCCGATGCCAGACGCGAGTCTCCTCCACCTTGGTGTTGATCACTCCCAGGGAACTTCCGAGGCTCTGGGTGAGGCGCACATATGCAATGCAGGCTGTATCATCGCCCAGCAAGTGCACAAAAGGGTCGATCATCATCGTGTGACACAAACTGTGGACTGGCGCTGCAAAGCCAAAAGTCACAAAGCACGCTTATGATGTTAATCGTGTTCCCTTTGGGATAGTCCTACTCCGCTCTATAATGACATTTTTACTTCCCGTAATACTACACATATTTATTGTTTCAGTCCTGTGTCTTTTTATCGCAGTGTTGAATGTATTCTTCTGTTATTTACTTTTTTAACACTACATTTAACAATTTTGAACGTTCAATCAACCTACCGTGCATTTTTGAGGAATGAGGAAATTAAACAGGAATACCCGGATAAACCCCACATAAGGCAGTAAGAGAACACACAAATGGTGCACAGTAAAGGCAGACAGGATTAGAACCGCTGACCTCTGCACCGTGAGGTTGACGTACAAACAGTCAACAACTACCCTTACAGAGAACATTTAATAAAAGTTATTTAAGGATTTAAATTTAGTCATGAAGTAATTCATTGCCTCCATTGTATAAATAGGAGCAGTGGTGTGATACACACATAATTACACACACATGCAGGCATGGCACAATGCATGTGCACACGCTAACAAATACTACTACTACAACAACCCAGTGACGTGCGGTGAGGTTCATGGCTGGTGAGGCACTGACGTCATCATAGTCAGATTTACAAACATGAACTCTACAGAGTAGTTTATTCACCATTTGATTGGCAACAGTTAACATATTTTGTTTAAAATTTCATGTCAGCATTCTTTATATATACAAACTGTAGCATAGAAAAAAAAAAAATTAAAAAAACGTTTTTATCGTGTTACCTTTACTTGTAAATGAAGTCCATGCGCCGCTCCTTCTGAAGAAAGGCATGGATAAATTCTTTATAGAAGCCTTCCTTATCTTTCTTCAGTTTTAAAAGTCTCTCTGTCTCAACGGAGATCACTGCCAGTGTCCTCCTTGATCAGTCCTGTTCCGACTGTATGTTTTCAGTGCTTAGAATGACAATCTCGTCTACTTCTACAGCAACAAATGGGGCTGCACCGATCTCCTTTTTAATGTCATTTCTAATGACATCACCAACTGCTTCAATTAAATCGTTCTGTATTCTGTTTCACAGGCCAGAAAATACAGTGGATGTCCCAAAATGACTCGCTAGCGAAAGCATGTAATAGTTCCACATAGTTGCCACGATTAGCAGAGCCTTTACTTTCATCATTTCCACGAAATGCCAGCTGTTGTTTGGCAAGGAAGCAGGTGGCATTGATGAGATCTTTTAAAATCTCCCGCTTCTCCTTTACCTTAGCATTGTGGATGCTGATGTTGAGTCTTCGCTCATTTTTGATGAGGCTCCGTTGTAAAAATTTCAGGTCACAATATCCCATTTGAGTCCAGACATTGTCACAAATTGAGAACAGAAGGCAGGAAAAGCAGAAAAGGCGGTTTCTTGCTGGACATCCACACAGCCAGCCTTTTCGTGTGTACCAGTCCGCCTGAAAAGAGCGAGTTTTGTGTCCCGTTGTCTGAAGCAAACCTTTTAGCTCCGGTGTTGGTCTTCCTTATATTATTACCTCCTGCTTCGATTGAAAGTCCAGTTTAGAAAATTCTTTCAATTTAGATATGTAATCCTCCATTCTGAAAGTGAGGCCAAGCAACACGAAAAAATGACTGCAGGGTTGCACTTTACTCGCTAACTGTTTACTGTAGCTTTCTGTCTCTAATTCTATTATTCTGCAGACGTGAAGTCGGAAGTATCTCTGGAATCACAAGCGCCCCCTGTCATGAGGCGGGAGAACTATTTGCCTCACCTACGCACAGCGTTTTGATAAAAATAAAACAAAATAAACACTGTAGTACAGTGTTTATAATGTACAATGACTCTACATTATATACACCAACTAAACTGTAGAACTTTAGTTCATATACTAAACGTGTTTGAATGCTTTAATAGCGATATGCAGAAGGACAGCAATGCAGAGCAAGCCAGCACAGTAAGCATAGTGATTGCGCAATCCATGGTGAGACTCAGCCGGCTGCTGCCTCACCGCTCGTCTCTACCTAGTATTTGAACGGTAAATGTGAAAATTCAGCGATTTTGAAAAAAAAATCCAAAAATGGTGAAGTTAAATGGCAAAGAACCTTAAAGTACAAATCACTAAATAAATGTAACTGTTAAATTATTTTTTTCATTTGATATTTCCGTGACAGCTTTCCATGATGACAGGTGAGGCAGTGCCTCACCTGCCTCCCCTGACTGCACGTCACTGCTAGAACCACTCAATTGCCCTTGCAGAGAAAATATAATGTAAGTTATATAAGGGCTTTAAATTGAATCATTGAGAAGAAGAAGATTTTAAAAGAAGAAGTAATTAATAACATATATTGAATAAGTAGGAGCCGTGATGTGTTATACAGACATGCAGGCATGTCATAATACATATGCACACACGACTAAATACTACTACTACAACCACCAAATTGAGTGGAAATAATTTTGCACTGTTATGTGCTCACCAGTTCATCACCCACCGTGTCTCCTCTACCATGACATTTTTAATTGCAATTATTGCAACTTTATTCAGCCTCCATCATGACTTATTAAAATTTATCACATTATAAATATGTATTGCAGTATTGGGACTGTTGTACAGTTTTTATATTTTTATTGTACTATGTAACATTTCAGGTTTTTGATGCAATATTCCGACTATTGCCATAAGGCTATATGTGCCTTTTTTCATAATTCTATAATATATTGGCCGTAGTACGACCGACTCATACTTCAGTATTGTCACGTTTTCTTGTTTCATTGCTTTTTTTCTCTTTTGTTTAAGTTTTTATTTCAGTATTCCGACTGTACTGTGTCCTACGATGATTTTTTCCCCAATCCACCTTCTAAAAATAGCACTTTTTGGGTACGTATTGCCATAAAAATATGATAGGTTACCACTCTCCAGCAAGAAGCGATGGAATTCCAAGCTGCGCACCAAGACCCCCTGGCTTTCAGGTTCGAAGCTCGTGAGATCCGGATCGCTCATTTCCCTGCGACACAATGGCAGACAGACCACGATCGAGCACGCCGAATTGGACCAACTCGAGAGACTGAATTAAACTGACTTGTAAGTGTTGTAATCTGCGAGGGTGATGGTCAACAGCAGCTTCTTCGTCAACTCGATGATCTCCTGTTGGCGAGCTAACAGACCCGTTCGGAATAACACGCGATGTCGAAACAGTGAAACAACACAGTTTTTTTTTGTGGCTAATTAACGAATCAAAGAGTAATGAAGCCATCGTTTTTATCTATGTGTGACAGGTGTCACAACAGTGATTGTCTTCATCTCCACGATGCTGCCGTCTTAACAAGACCAGACGCGTGGATGTGTCTTTTTATTTATTTTATTTCTGCAACACAGTATGGCAGAAGGGATGGGTGAAGTCGCATGGGTTTCGTCTTGTGATTAACTGCGCAATAGAAAAGCACTATGAAGCACCTGTGCTTCAAAGTTCCACTCGACAAAACGTGAAGTAAATAATGACACAAAAAGTAATCTGGACTCGAAATGAATAAGGGAACTAATTAGATAACACTAGACAGTATAAAAGGGGAAACAAAATAAGATATTGTCATGAAAATGCGCGTTAATCGAGACCAACAGAAAATTGCGACTCACCATTAATCTCCTCCAGATTGTTCTGGAACTATGGGCGGGGCATGGTGCCACACTGTGCGCCGTTGCGTCACTTCCTTCATAATTTAATAATCTAAGTGCACAACTCTGTTACATATGGTTCCTCATAAAATTGTGGTAAAGTCTTTTTATGGATAACCGTACAAATGTTAATCTTGTGAGTCAACAATTTACCTCGGACGGCATCGGGTTCACTGCTGTTCCGGCCCCACTGAACTGTCACTTCGTTGCTCTGAATCCCCCCCAGGGAGAGCAAAAGTACAAATAGATGGAGAAGCATTCTACTTCATTCAAATGTTGTTTCACAATTTCAAGTCGTGTAGAAAGCCAAAAGTCCTCTGTCGTCTTTGCTTGGATGTGAGAAGAGATCGAACTCTGTTGGTTTTAAAGTGCCCCTTTGGAGTCCTCATGGACTTTAATTTGTAAATACAAACGTGTGTGCGTTCCTAAATATCTCCCCATTTCAATGGAATTTTGGTTTTTTTTTTTCTGTGTTACCTTCGGGTCATTTTCCGAAGCAAACAAAAGTAACGAACGTGGAATGTGTTCACCCGTGGGAGAGTTCAATTGTTTCTTGGTTTGAAATCGGCTTGAGACACAGTTATGCAGTAGGTCCATCAACATGTACAGTGAGACCTCAACTTACGAACTTAATTGGTTCCCAGACAGAGTGTGTAAGGTAGAAAGTGTGTATCTCAAAAAATAAAAATCCCATAGGAAACCATTAAAATGGGAATAATCCGTTCCCGGGTTTCCATAAAATATACTTTTCAACTAAATAAGTCTTAAAACTACACACAACCTACCGTATCCTATGTATAAAAAATGTGCTATTGTATTGCAATGAAAGAAATACACTGCACTGTATAATAAAGTCACTTTATTTACATTTGTGATGGTCATTGATGGCTCTTAAATGACACCTGTTGCTTTCTGACTTGTAAGGTCTTACGAAACTGAGGCATCACATTATCATTCATCCTGTTGATGATTCTCATAGCCTTTTCTGGATGGAACTGTTTAATAAAAGCCTGCACATCAACTGTTGAATGGCCTGCTTCTGCTTGTCCTCTTGAAGGCAAATC
This sequence comes from Hippocampus bargibanti, assembly GCF_051943395.1. NCBI lineage: Eukaryota > Metazoa > Chordata > Actinopteri > Syngnathiformes > Syngnathidae > Hippocampus > Hippocampus bargibanti. Next base: position 27,841,463 of record NC_142735.1, on the reverse strand, counting down.
AAATTCTCTGTGTTGATGACCTCATTATGGTCAGCAACAAGCTCCTCGATGTCATCTGCATTCACTTCGAGTCCCGTAGGTGCTGGCAGAGATTTTATGACAACAAAAGGCGCGAGTGCGATGATTCCACAGAGGCGAAATAAAACGCGACAAAAGAAGGCGGGAGGGGCGAATAAAATGGCACACTCGCGTCTAACAATCACCTCGTGCAAAGCAAACTGTTGGATTTGCCAGCACAAGACATAGCGATGTACTTTCGTCGTAATCATGTCACTGGTAAGGTGACAGTGACTCGTTGAAATGAAATGAAATTGAAGCGTCGCGAGCGGCGGCCACGCCCGAGCTGTCAACTCGCACGTGACAATTTAGCGTGACTATTGACACGCTGTTCCGGTGTGTGTGAAAATACTAGCTCTGATTGGCTTACCATGACACATGACTCTACCCTTTAGCCAATCACAATCACTTCTATCGCATCTTGACAGGGGGTGCGTTGAAGTGTAGCAACACAGAAACGTTGGCAAGTGTTTGTCCCTGCTCATTCAGTTAGACAATGCTTTCCAAACAGCCTAGAGCAGGGGTGGGCAAACTTTTTGACTCGCGGGCCGCATTGGGTTCTAAAATTTGACAGAGGGGCCGGGCCAGGAGCATTTGGAGGGAGTGTTTGGGCCGGAAATACTCTGAACAAGTTATGTCTATAATTTATAAAATCACTTCAAATGACTTCGACTGAGCGTATTTTACAAAGATTCCACAGCATATAGCTATAGTTTATGTTGTAAGACTTGCGCTGAATGTTCATGAAGTCTTGTTTTCGAGTTGATGACGATCCCCACGTGACGTCACGTTTGGACCGCCCCTGACCGAGAAAGCGACACACAATGCATTTTGGGTACTTTGTTTGGTCTGAAAACTTCGTGTTGATCCGTGTCGATGGCGAAATTAGAAGGAAAACACATAAATAACGCCATGGTGAATCGTTGTGTGTTGCACCAAGACAACAATTTGATATTCGCTGACACAAATTCCCAGCTGGCAAATCAGCCCATTTCCAACGGAGCTTGGGCGCAATCTTCTGCATTTTCTACATTGCTGTCCTTGACTGCTCGAATTGATATGGGAGGACTCCTTGAATTAATTGCAAACATTTATGCTTTCCTCTTCAGAACTATTTGAATCATTTCATAACTGGATGAGTAACAAGAAAACATCTCCGAATCTGAAGCCATTGTTTTGATTCTCGAGCAAGACGTCTTGGCGTGACGTCACGAACAGGGGGGTGGGACCTTTTGAAACTGACCATTCATTTTGAAGTCATTTTTATTGGTGTTTTTCATTTAACTAAAAATATCAGCCTGCCTGATTTGGGTATTTTAGATGCTATAAAACGTTTTTCTGATGTCAGTGGGAAACAAAAACAAAAAATGGTGCCGGTTGTCCTTTAAATGTAGTATGTACAAACCTCATAGCACAGTAAGAATTTATTAACTGTCTTTCAAATGTGAAAAATATCCCTGATCAGTTAATAAATTTGTCTCAAGGAATATGGTGTTTACATACTATTTCGCAGATACTTGGAGGAGGAAATGGAAATAGATTAAAATAACATATGCACTGTGATTCATCAAGATTGCGTCTGTTTTTAATAAGTTTCCATCGAAGGGGCAAAGTTAAAGAAATCAACATTTATTGAAAAATGGAATCACTTTCAACATTGAAAACATATTATTACACAACGAAATATTCAAGCTCAATAATACCTACTTGTGTTAAATTCCGCCAAATCATAGATGGTTTCTTGACCGCGCGCTCAACAAACTCCTCACTGACGCCCTCGCCTTGACGCGCAAAAAGTACACGTGTACCGTCGCCGAGCACACAAACATAGACTACCTGCAGTTGAAATTTGCATACTCGGCACGGCAGCCAATCAGAAGCCTGCTTCTTTCTTCCGGACTTTCGCAAGCGTTATAAACTCGTGCAATTGCATGTCATTTTCCAAAATAGATGCACAGAACCTCAGCCCAGAAGAAAGATTCAAAAGAAGCTAACAACATATGTGACGCTACAAAACGTAAATTTACATTAAACCGTGACTGTAAAGTGTACGTGAGACTTATGAAAGGGGCTTAGTGGCTCGTAGGAAGCAACGCAAACGTTGCATTGTGCACCGCAATGACAATAGACTACTGCAGCAAAATCTACAGCGATGCACATTTACCATAAATTAAGCAAGGTAGTATTTGATTTAAAAAAAAAAAACTTTATACTTTGTGACAATGGTTTTTAATGTAATTAGTTGTCTCATTGTGCTTTAAGTTGTGAAAAATGGGGCAGGCAACTTTTCAGTTATCTGCCCTATTGTTCGCTAACTTTTTGTCATGAGTTTTAGACACTGTTTGTACTATAATTTGGGCAAGTTCGGCGGGCCGGATTAAAAAGCCTAACGGGCCGTATGTGGCCCGTTGGCCGTAGTTTGCCCATGTCTGGCCTAGAGTTATAAGAAGTCGTGCGCTATTCTCGAACGCACCCCAAGTCTTGGATGACAAATAAACAGAGCAGAGTAGACGTGTACGGCTGGTACTTTCTTCAATTTATTCATAGTAACACACCACATTTGAACTGAGGCTGAACACGAGCCTGTGGTGTTTACTTTCCAGTCCCATAATAGTAAAATTATCTCCAAAAAGCTCCTCGGAGGCGATGGACGTGTGAATTCAGAGAGAGGCGGTGTGGAAAGGAGCGCCGGCTGGAGCGCTGTTCGGTCGTGTGCTTCCGCCGAAGATCACTCCGCCAGATCCGAAGGTCGTGTGCTTGATGGAGTGGCCGTGGTGGGTGTTTATTATGAAAATAGTGCTTATTATCAGGCTTAATTTTCATAAATTTGACATTCGTATGATGAAAAGTTCGTATTATAAGGCGATCGTAAGTTGAGGTCTCACTGTATTGGGTTTTATAGAATGTGTCAAATTGCACCCCAATAAATACAAACAAATAAAGAAATAAAATACGTAATGTTTTTCGCAGGGGTAGAGCAGATGAGGAAGGAGCACAAACGACTGAATGTAGACACGTGTTTATTCCAACTGCTAATAAATGGATCTACTTCAATAGAAAATGCAGTAAAACATTCTTAACTTATACACGCCCCCTGCTGTAACCCTGCTTGGTGAGATGCATAACCTATTGCCCGTTACACGGGGGCACTTTTTTTAAGGGTAACTTCAGGCTTCAGTGGTGACATCAGTATTTTCCATGTAAGGTTTTTACTTTAATTTCTTCTTTTAATATTCCAAGTCATTCCAAGTTTTGTTTCGATCCTTTATTTCTGTATGGAAACTTTTTGGGGTAAGAGTTATTCCAATTTTCTTGAGGGATTACAACTTAATTCCTTCGTTTTCCAAATGAAACCTCGTGACGTTGACTTTTTGTCTGAACAATTCCTTTATCGCAACAACATTTCGGAATAATACATACATAATACATTTTTTTCAACATGGCATGGTAATATTCACACTTTTTCCACTATATAACTATTCATAGCGTTCATATAAATGAGACACATTTCTGCGTTATACTCTGTTGAAAAACATTTGGCAATTTTCAGAAAATATCGGCCTGCAATTTTTTTCAGTGTTCTTGCTTGATTCTCAAAACAAGTTTCCCTCTATTTTTTTAACATCCTACACCCTTTTTTTGTGTCATTGTACTTTTTTCTGTCAGAATAGTCTGACATCCGACTAATATTTCCACTTTTTTTTGCTTTATTATTCAGACTTTTTTGTCTTTCTTCTCGGATTATTCCAAGTCGACAGTGAGCTACGGCGAAAATGCTTCACAATGTAAGTGCAGGCAGGATATGGGTGGGACGAGCCTGATTTCCACACACTGTAAACCGAGCATTCTCAGATGTTGCGTCCGCTGAGTCGGACAGGAAAAAGCATCCCACTTTCCCATCCATCTCCTTTTTCTTCTTTTCATCGAAAAGCGAAACACAGCCAGCCGTCAAGAGCGTGCCAGCTGGCCACATTTCAACATGCTCCACCTGTCGAATTCCAGATGGTCGGAGAAAAAGGAAATCAATGGGAAAGGAAGGTGGAATTAGAAGCATTCACAGCCTAAGTAATAGCACGGGGAATGCAGGAGCTCAGAAAAGGAGTACTGACTTTATTTTGTCATCTGTTTTGCATTTCAAGGCCAGTCGACAAACATAGTGTAAAAAAAAACTAAAACCATTGCATTTGAAAGCCTACAAGGTGGGGGATGTGTTCGAATATTATTATCGTATTTTATTCTCATGTAAGCATCACAGTAGTTATGTAATAATCTTATATATTATGTCATATTATTATATTTTTTATATTATTTATTTTTGGTACTCCCAAGGCAAAAAAAGAGCTCGTCCATCTGGTGATTTCGAGACATTCCTTGTCATCATTTTTCATAGTATTCTGATTTTACTTTTTTTGTAATAACTTTTGTGTAAGCCTTAAATTAAGCCTTTGTTTTTTTCTTCACAACTTAACATAGCGCATACTTTTTTTTCCGAATAGTTTCATGTTTTTTTTTTTTAACGCTAGTTCTTTGTTTGTTTTTTTTGGGGGGGGCAGGATTTTTTCTTATATTTCAACCTTATTCATGTAACTTTTTTTGTTGGCCATAATTACACTTTCTTGGTACATTTTAAAATGGCATGTTTTTTTGTTTGTTTATTTATTTTTAATACATTCTGTCTTGATCCTTGTGGAATGGAGTTTTTTTTTGCGCCTGAATTCACGACTTTACTCATGTAAGTTAGGACTTCTTTCATAAGTTTAGAAAAGTAACTTTTTTTTCACAGTAGATTCCGACTTTGTCTCCCTGCAATATTCTGACTTCACCCTCATACCATTGCTTTTTCCTCTTTGTTGTTGTAACATGAAGCCATTATTCCGAATCTCACAACATTATTCTTGGTGCATTCTAATCTCAACTGTTCTGACGGGGCCAACATATTTCGCATGTTCCCCACCCGTGGTTGAAATTCCCCAACGGGAAGTCCCGAGTGATCCCTGAGAAACATTCCATCTTCCATGAAGACACCCGGTCTGCTATTTTTAGATTTTTCTGTTCCAACCCTCTCTGCTACTCAGATGGTTGGTCAACAGATGGTTGTATCTGTCCCCGATCTCGTCCTTGTACCAGGGTCCCCACACGCCGCCGTTGTACTGCGGGTTGGAGTGCAGGTCTTTGGCCGGGTAGTGTGCGCGTACCGCCGTCTTGTTGTACTGCACGAGCCGCATGAGCATCTTCTTGACCACGTGCGGGTAGCGCTGCGACAAATCCACCCGCTCGTAAGGGTCTGAGGTAATGTTGAATAGCCACAGGGACTTGCCGCGGTCCCAGCGGACACGTTCATTGTGCCAGCGCAGAGTCAGCCGCTGGGTGGAGAAACACAAGTAGGACTAAGTCGCCCGGTGTCATCTTTCAAGCAATTTACATATTACATGTTATCAAGTTGTGTCTCTCCCAGTTAACAGCCAGGCAACTCTACACTCTCATTTGCTGGCAGCCAAGGCATTCACCAGGCCAGATCCCACCCTGTGAAGTCCCATTACATACATACATGACAGTTTTGAATGTAAGAATGGTGACATCAAGTGGAAACAAATACATAGATGTACTGAATACCAGGATCTACATGAGTGACATCGGGATGTCATTTGGGCTAGAGAAATGTAGTCGGATGGTGACTAAGAGGGGCAAGGTAGTCCACGCTTAAGGGGTCTCACTCCCTGATGGAACAATAGCAGCTACAAGTACCTCGGTATACCACAAGCCAATGGCAACCTCAAACTGGACACAAGGAAAGCTACGTCAAAGTACCTCCAGCGGGCGAGGCAAATCCAAAGAAGCCAGCTCAATGGCAAGAACAAGAACCAGGCAATAAACAGATATGCCCTGCCAGATACCTTGCCGGAATAATAAGGTGGCCAAATGAAGAGATTCGGACCACAGATTCTAAGACCCGAAAGCTCCTAACCACACATGGAGGGTTCCATCCCAAACCCAGCACCCTGAGACTGTACACAAGCCGTAAGAACGGAGGCCGAGGACGAGTGAGTGTCAGAGCCACTGTCCAGGATGAAACATCCAAGCTCCATCAAAGAAAAGGCTGAAGCGGACGATGTGCTCAGAGAATGTCTCAGGCAATGGGGAAGAGAGGATGAGGTGCTGGAAGAGGGACCATCATGGGAGGAAAAGCCCTTACGCGGGATGGACTACCGAATCATAACTGAAGTGGCTGATCTCAAGAAGTCCCATCAGTAGCTAGAGAAATCTGGCCTAAAGGACAGCCAAAGTAACTCATGCTGGATGCCCAAGAGCAGGCCCTGAGCACCAGAGCCATCTAGGCAAAGAAGGTGTAGGTTGTGCAAAGAAGCACCTAAGACAATCCAACAGATAACTGCAGGGTGTAAGATCCTGCCAGGGCAAGCCTATATAGAGCGTCATAACCAGGGGGCTGGCATAGTCTACCGAAACATCTGTGCGGAGTATGGACTGGAAACCCCAAGGTCAAAATGGAAAACACCTTCAAAGGCGGTAGAGAATGACCGAGCAAAGATCCTGTGGGACTTCCAGATACAGACAGACAAGATGGTAATGGCAAACCAATTAGATATCGTGATCATAGATAAAGGGCCATAAAGGAAAGTCTTTGTCATGGATGTAGCGGTCCCAAGTGATGGAAACATCAGAAAGAAGGAACACGAGAAACTAGAGAAATAGCAAGGGCTCAGAGAGGAGCTGGATAGAGCCTGGAAGGTAAAGGTGACAGTCGTGCCTGTGGTGGTCGGAACACCTCGGTCAGTGACCCCCAAACGAGGCGAGTGGTTGCAACAGATCCAGGGAACTACATCGGAAATCTTTTTGTTTTCCTTTCGGCTTTTCCCTTCAGGGGTCGCCACAGCGAATCAATGTCCTCCATCGATCCCGGTTTTGTGCATCCTCTTCTCTCACAACAGCTACCTTCATGTCCTCTTTGACCACATCCATAAACCTCCTCTTCGGTCTTCCTCTCGGTCTCCTGCCTAGCAGTTCAAGACTCAGCATCCTTCTCCCGATATAGTCGCTCTCTCTCCTCTGGACATGTCCAAACCATCTCAGTCTGGCTTCTCTGACTTTCTCTCCAAAGCCTCTAATATGAGTTGTCCCTCCAATGTACTCATTCCTGATCCTATCCAACCTGATCACTCCCAAAGAAAACCTCAACATCTTCAGCTCTGCTACCTCCAGCTCTGCTTCCTGTCTTTTCTTGAGCGGCAATGTCTCCAGTCCAAACATCATGGCTGGTCTCACCACTGTTTTATACACTTTTCCTTTCATCCTAGCTAAAACCCTTCTATCACACATTACATTTTTCTCCAGCCGCTCCAGCCTGCCTGGACACGCTTCTTCACCTCTTTTCCACAATCTCCATTGCTCTGGACAGTTGACCCCAAGTACTTAAAATCCTCCACCTTCTTTATCTTTTCTCCCTGTAGCATCACTCTTGCACTTGGTTCCCTCATTCACACATATATTCCGTCTTGCTGTGACTGATCTTCATTCCTCTCCTTTCCAGGGCATATCTCCACATCTCTAGTTTCTCCGCCACCTGCTCCCCGTTCTCGCTACAGATCACAATGCCATCTGCAAACATCATGGTCCAAGGAGATTCTTGTCGAACATCGTCTGTCAGCCTGTCCATCACCATAGCAAATAAGAAGGGGCTCGGAGCTGACCCCTGGTGGAGTCCCACCTCCACCTTGAATTCCTCAGTCACACCGACAGCACACCTCACAACTGTCTTACAGTCATGATACATGTCTTGCACCGCCCTGACATACTTTTCTGCCACCCCAGACTTCCTCATGCAATACCACAGCTCTTCTCTGGGCACCCTGTCGTACGCTTTCTCCAGATCTACAAAGACACAATGCTATTCCTTCTGACCTTCTCTGTACTTCTCTATCAGCATTCTTAAAGCAAACACTGCATCTGTCGTACTCTTTTTTGGCATGAAGGCATACTGCTGCTCACAAATGTTCACTTCTGCTCTTAGTCTAGCTTCAACTACTCTTTCCCAGAGTTACATCGAAATCTCGGTCGAGAAAAGCGCAGTGCTGGAAACAGCACGGATACTGCGGAGAACCCTCAAGGTTCCTGGACGTTGGCAGAGGACCCGAGCTAAAAAAGTGGGAGACGGACACCACCGAAGGGATTAGACGAGGATACATATATACAGGTACATCCGATTTACGACCGGCGCGACTTATGGCCACCCGTACTTACGAACACGACCGCCAACTTTTTTTTTTTAATTCTGCGGCTGCAACCGTTACAACCAGCAACGCGACCGAGACATAGGTCCGTGCAGGATGAAGCTACAACACAAAGCACTGGTCGCAAAAAGACCAGGGGAATAATTAAAAATAAAGAATACCAAAAACGACGAGTGGGGGGGGGGGGCAATGGGAACCCCGTGAATGGCGAGAAGCAACTCGCACACGGTGGTGCAGAAACGGAACAATCCCAAAAGGATTATGGGTTGGGGGTGGGGCTCGGACCGAGCGCCGAAGACAAAGTGCAGGGTAATACAAAGTACAAATACAAGATGACAGTGTCCCGTTTTCGTACCCGCTGTACTGAAGAAGGAATCGGGGAGGCATGGCTCTGCCCCCAGTTGTCAATCCGAACGTGACTATTGAATCTTGAGCAAGTAGGATGTTTATTTGCCGGAGCAGCGTTGCACAAAATGACAATCCGAAATAACTGTTTCGTAACAAACGCGTACGACCCAAGCCCGGATAAATACAGAGGGTTGTGTCAGGAAGGGCATCCGACGTAAAACCTTGGCCAAAACAGACATGCGGATCAAACCTCTAAAGATGGAGGACACTGATTTGCTGTGGCGGCCCCTTGAAGGGAAAAGCCGAAAGGAAAGAAGAAGAACAAACACATACGACAATTTTCTCCAGCATGACAGCACAGCAATCGGGGGGAGCGAGGGGTGTCCACCGACACAGAGGCGGAGCGGGTGGGATCGCAGCGACGCAAACGCCGCGTTGGGCTCTCGGTCGGCGCCGGCGCCTCTTTGAGACAGGTGACCTCTTCTGGCTTCTCCGTTACCAGGCAGAGCGATTTTTGGACAGCTGTTTTATTTTTTTGGACAGCTCGCATGCGTGGAAGCTACGCGTATTGGGTCAGCAGAAAGCGTGTGCGCCGACACAGTAATAAAGATCGATAATATGAAATATAAAATGATTAAAATGACACTAAAAGTTATTTTATAAATGAACGGTCAACATTTTGGTATATAATAGTATTTCAATAGAAAACGGTGCTTAAAAACAACAGATTGGCATCGCTATCCTGTCGTATAGGAGATGCCAGCGTGTCGTCATTTGTTATGATCACGTGATCCTCGCGTCTGCCATTTGGAATGCTTTTCGATTTACGACCGTTTGACTTACGACCGTTTTGTCGGAACGGAACCCGGTTGTAACTCGGATTTTACCTGTATATATATATTATATTGTACTATCAAAACTAATAAATCAAAACCAAAACAGACCACTGTAAAAAAACTCATGAAAACAAAAAATAAATAGATTGATAAATAAAAAATAAATCAATGAATGTGTGAACAAATAGATACATTAAAAAAAGAAATTGCTAAACAAATAAATAAATTAAATTAATTTCAAAAACAACGCAACTACGATGAAAAAAAGTAGCTCCGCTACGATCTCCCAGGTCCGACTCAATTCACACGACGAAAGTCACCCCACCTGCGTGTTGAAGGTCTGAGGGGGCACCCAGTCGCTGTAACCGGGCACCCCAGTCAGCAGCTTCCAGTGGCCCACCCGCAAGGCCGCCTGCACGGCCGTGTTCCACAATCCGTAGCCGGCTTTCCACGACCCGTTTTTGGCCTTCACGTAAACGGGGTCGATGTTGTGGAGGATGTCCTGGCGGGGTGAGGGGAGCCCTTCGCTGATGGTTTCCCAGACGTCATAGCCATCCAGGTCCAGGTCCTCATCCAGAGTCCCTTCGCCCAGTGTGACCAGGGTGGGGAACCAGTCGCTGATGTGCACCAGTGAGCGACACTGGGTGCCTTTCTTGGCCAACAGGGGGCTGTGAACGAAACCCACCGCCCGGATGCCCCCTTCCCACAGCGTGGCCTTGCTCCCCCGTAGGGGCCAGTTGCTCCCGCCGACCAGCGGCTGACCCCCGTTGTCTGAGGAGTACACGATGACCGTGTTGTCGTAGTAATGGTAGCGTTTCAAGGCCAGGGTCAGGTTGCGCACGGCTTCGTCCAGGCAGGAGACCATGGCGGCGTATTTGCGGCGATGGGGGTTCACGATCCCCTTGTAGCGCTCCAGGTAGCGAGACGGAACCTGAAGCGGCGAATGCACCGCCTGGTAGGCTAGGTATAGGAACAGGGGCTTGCTGGGGTTGTGGTTGGCTAAGATCCCGACGGCTTTTTGGGTGTACATCAACGTGGAGTACAAGCCGCGGTCCTGTTCCCACGCGGCTTCTTCACCCTCGTGCAAGTCGTAGCCGCACATGCCAGGCCCCTCACACTTGTAGTGGCTGTAGTAGTCGCCGCTTCCAAGGAGAGAGCCGAAGAAGCTGTCGAAGCCGCGGCGGGTGGGCAGGCAGCCGCGTTTGTAGAAACCCAGGTGCCATTTGCCTACCATATGCGTGGAGTAGCCCGCCTGCTTCAACTTCTGCGGCAGAGTGACGTTGTCCAGGGGGAGGCAGTTGGGTTGGGTGGCTCGGATGATGGAGTGCTGGAGGCCGGTGTGGATCTGGTACCTCCAAAACAAAACAACAAACAGTGCAAGATAGTCAAAAATCATTTGGGGAAGGTTCTAGCTTTTTTTGTGTGCTTTCTCTTTTGAGCAAAAAAGACAACATCCAACCTCCATCCATTGCTGTGGTTCCTCAGCAGTGGAACTACGGCTACAGCCTTTGTTATTTTGTGCTTGCATTTTCTTTTCTCTTATTTATTTAACAATGTATTAATTTTTTATGTTATTATTACATAGCCAAGATGTTTCTAAACTGTTGAGACAGAGAAGAACGTGGTGAACATAACCTTAGTAGCAGCGATGCAGCAGCAATAAATATCGGCCATGTACCCATATCATATCTTTTACTGCAGTTATAATAGTTTGAGATTTTTCATTGTAGTTACGTTTGATTTTGTTTTGATGTTTTTAATTTGGTTAATTTTAATTGGCCCATAAAGCAGGTTTGTTAGGTTGTATTGGTTATTTTGTTTTCAAAAACTGTTATTTTATTTTCTTTTTTTTAGCATTCTTTGTATTTTTTCAAGAAAGGACAGTGTGTAATAACTTATTTTAGATATATCTTTTTCAATAATATGCAAAATAAATCATGTTCAATCACATCAACGGAACTTAAATTTTATGTCAAATAATCGCTCATTGCTGTCCATTGTCATTTAGTTTTTTTGGTCTTTTGACTTCAAGATGATGCCCCGAGAGTAGCTGCCTTTCAGGCAGCTCCTGTATTTTGTGTTTTGATTTCTTTTTTTCATTTCCTCTCCCTTTCATAACTTTGCTGCTGTGAAATGTAAAATTCTACACATGTCATTTTCTCCACTGCGAGATGAATAAAGGTAATCCTTTAAAGGACAACCGACATCTCCGGAAAAGTTGTGTCCATAATTTGTAAAATGGCTTCAAATGACGTCTACTGAGCGTATTTTAATAAGATTCCACCACATATAGCTTTATTTTACGTTTTAAGACGCGCGCTGAATATTCAGGAAGTCTTGTTTTTGAGTTGGTGACGAGTCCGTACGTGACGTCACTAAAGGAACGCTAAGGGACGCATTGTAGCATTCCTTCCATCACGTCAATGTATTTCGCTGTACTTGTTTGGTCTGGGGACTGTGTTGCACCCAAAAGCCGCCAGAAGAGGGCATCCAAGCTCCATATAAGGAATTTATCAGCCTGTGGAAGCGGAGGTGGCCACTGGAGGTCGCCATTTTGTGCCTCTTTTTTTGGGTGAGAGATTTTCCCCCAATGTTGCCTCAAAATGGCACATATAATTCCTTAATCATATTGCAAACATGTATGCTTTCCTCTTCAGAACTATTTGAATCATATTCATAACTGGATGTGTAACAAGAAAGCATATTCTCCGAATCTGAAGCTATTGTTTTGATTCACAAGCAATGCAAGACGTATTGGCGTGACGTCACGAACCGGGGGCAGGACTTTCTGAAAATGCCCAATTCGCAGCTCAATTTTTTTGCAGATTTTGGACACTAAGTCATTTTTATTGGTGTTTTGCATTTGACTAAAAATATCATACTGCGTGTTTTGGATATTTTAGATGATATAAAACGTTTTTCTGATGTCAGTTAAAAAGTGACGTCGGTTGTCCTTTAAAGGTGTCAAATTTAACAAACGTCGTATTCAGAAGCATGTTACAATAATTTTTAAAAGTATTTAAGAATCTGCTGTCAATTAATAGCAAAGTCTGTGGCCGTTAGCGTATTATGTATTTAACTCTGCCGAGAGACTCTGGTGGTAGCCAAAGTAAAGTTTGGACTCTCTGAAGCACCGTAGTGCCCTCGCTTTAAAAAAACGCGCTTCGAACTGAGACCGTTGCTATACATAAATTCACCACAAAGTGGCACTAAAACACACATCACGTACCTTCAATAAATCGAGCATGTTTTGATTTGAAGATACAGTTCTGTACGTATATATAAATACTGTACTGTACATATCTGAATAACGTGTAGAAAAGGAAACTAACCAAGAGCCTCCAAAAATGGTTCAACCTTCCATCTTTGGTACGATTTACAGCAATACTGGAATAAATCCAGTACATTTAAAAGGAAAACATGAAACCTGTAAGATATTGATGAAGAAAACAACGATCTCGTTCGTTCGTTAGTTTCGTAGCTAGTTAGCTAGCTAATTACTTGGGTAGTTATTTATATTAATTGTAGTTTTAACTGCATTTAAAATAACGAAAACTTTTCATTCTCAATCGGCCTTTTTATGGGGGGGGGGGGTCGTTTTTAATCAACAAAACATTGCCTCTTTCATCGCCGATACCGACTCAACTATAAATTTAATTAAACCTTGTTTTCTTCCCAAATATGAGATTAGTAAAATAAAAAAAGAACATCCATGTTACAACTGTGCAGCGCTGCCCCATTGTTTTCTTCCAATAAATAAATCGCACAGGTGTGACAACGAAAAAGGCTGCAACCGTTTTTAAACAGCAAACACGAATTCCGCGTGTTTGCGGCGTACCTGCCGGTCATGAGCTGGCTCCTGGACGGGCTGCAGAGCGGCTGCACGTAGTAGTTCTCCAGCTTCACGCCCTGCGCCGCCAGCCGGTCCAAGGTGGGTGTCTTAATCTCCGATCCGTGGTAACCCACGTCACGGAAGCCTTGATCGTCAACCAGGATGAAGACGATATGAGGCGGCGATTTACCAAAATTGGAACTCCAAGTATGTGACACGATGAAGCCGAATAGCAAACTGAGCGGAAGCCACAAAATCAACATTTTGCTGCCGGCCCGGTTTCAATCAATCCTCTAACGACGCCCTGTCATCGTGTTCGCTCATCCGCGCTTCCGTTTGCTGCCTCATCGTATGCATCGGCGTCCCTCGGCCGAGGGGAAACGACTCGAACGCGCAGAATTCTGGAGCAGGTCCAAGACGCCAGATGGTTCCACCGTGGGAGGATATGAATAAAAGGCCATGTTCACGCTCGCTTAGTAAACCACGACCCCCCCCCCCCCCCCCCCCCACACACACACACACACACACACACCCTCCTCCTATACGAGTACGTGGGCGGGTCCTTCGGCGAAAAGAAAATAGAGAGACAGCCAGAGAGAGCCACGCAGCTTGATGGTAAAAATGACAACATATCAGACGCACTCGCCAGATAGTCCAAAAGACTTGGAACAAAGTTGGACAGCCGTCACTACAGCACAGCAGTGTCCAAGTGTGTACATCAGTCACTACAGCAGCTGTCAGCGTTTCAAAAAGTCGTTTCCCTCTGTAGGTACTTTCCATCCTGTCATTACTGGCATCCCGCTGTCATGTAAAAGTACCTGGAGCATCGCCTTTTCATTACATCAACGGACAAGCCCTGTCTTGTCGCTTTCCTGAACTCACATTCCACATGCAGCACCTTGCGCACCCCCACCCACCACCCCCGCCACGCGATCCCAGAACGCTGTAAGTGCTCATTTAACAAACGTCCCACTTTATCACGAAGAGAAGCGCGCCAGCTGTTTCCATCCCCCGAACCCCACAGCATGGGTCCCTTGTGTCGGTCCCAAACAAGACCCGCAGCATGACTCGATCGACTGCTGTACTTTTATTTGACCCTACGTCTTATTTTGGGATATACTGATTTTAACCACAGTAACTTTTAGAATATTTTGAAGGGTTCGTAATTACGTAAGTGTATTAAAAACATGAAGCATATCATTTTAAAACATGCCTGTCAAACGATGAGAAGGTTTCTTCAGCCGTCATCTGTACAAAAGTGAAGGTTTCGGACGTTTCGCCTCCTATCCAAGAGGCTTCGTCAGCGAACTAAAGTCTGACTGGTCGTATCGGCCCCATTTGCCTGTCATGCCTGTCAAACTCATTTTTTCCCTCCAACCACGTTGTCGTTCTAGTTTTCCTCTCGAGGGCCATTAAGAATTTAGGGAAGCGAATGTTTCGTCCCCTTCAAATATTACATCTAGAGCGCACAATAAATTAATGAGTAACGTTTTCGCTAACGTTTCTTCACTGTTGTTGTCAGAAAGTTTCAGCACGGTGAAATATCAACAGCGCACCTTTTATCTGTACGAACGTTTCAACCAGGGAGGGGGGCGGCGAAGGGTGGTGTACTGTAGACGGTGTCGAAGAGCTGTCAGCGTGTTCCATCTGGTGCTATGTTTACAGTCATGTGCAGCCCTTGTGCAACCAATCGAGGGGCCAGAAGTGAGGAGGAAGAGGAGGAGGCAGCGAACGGGGAGAGAAAAGGCCCTTTTGTAGACGAAGCTCATGTTTGGTGAAAGAAAGTCAGTGTACGTTTAGAAACAACTCAAGTCGATATATACAGCCACTAGGTATACCACAAGCTTGACAACTATGGGCTCTCTGTACTCCAGCGGCAGCGGCAGCGGCAGCTCAATGCTACAACACACGATGACCGAACAGGTCCCGCCATTTAAACCTGTTTTTACGATGGTGGATGTATCTATAAATATTTTAAAGTCAAATTTACAAACTGTTAAAACTGTACGATTGCTTCAAGGAAAGCCAAAGCGATGGAAAACTACTAACACCCTTCGTAAATGGAAGAACTGGCACGACACGAAGGCAGAAACTAACTGGAAAGAAAATTGCAGTAAATTGCCAGGTCGAGGTCATTCCCGAATTTTGTGCCATATAGAGTAGAAATGTGGGGGGAGATGAAAGACGGATTTTACAACCAGAGTAAAAGTAAAAGTGAGCGCAGTGAAATTCGATATTTTTTTTGACTGGCATTATATTAGTTATCAAGCTCGCCATTTCATTAGCATGATAACACCAAGCTTGCTCATTTGGGGAAAAGAACCGTAAAAATTAAAACGTGAATTTAATTCGATCATGTAAAGTACAAAATGTGCATAGGTTGCCCTCGCAGGCTTCTTTCATGACCTTGGTCCCATTCTGCATCAAGAGGCAGATGCAGGTGCTTCCGATTCCGATGGCGCTAACCTTAAAATCACAATATCCATTCTGTTTCAATGTGAAAAGATATTCGGTGATGAGTCACATTTTTAGATCTTCATTTCCATATTTTTACATCAAGGTATCACGTTTTGACATGAAAATGTTCAATGTGTAGCTGCCGCCAATATTAAGTCATTGCTATGACAACAAAAATAATAATTTATTTGGGCTTGTAAATGTGTTTCATGTATACGTGAACCTTCATATTTATGTTTTTCTTAAAATCCTTTTCAATTTGGAATATTTTGTGAGGATCACTTCCGGTTCTGTGTTACGTGTTTCAATTTGCGAGAGAAATCGCTGGAGAGAGACAGATCGAGAACAATTGTGCGAGAGGGAGAACGACGGTCTATTCAACGTCATTACAGTTTGTCTACTTTCGGTTTACAAGGCGCACACGGTATTAATGTGCTGATTTACTGTATGTCTTGTCGAACATATTGTATTAATGCCGAATGTTGTTTTAAATGTCTTTTAGTTTTCACGGTGTTCCGTGATAAACATTTTGGATATCAGTACCATCTTTGACCGGGGTAGATACACCATGTTTTAGAGCACACGCGTCAAAGTCACGGCCCGGGGGCCAAATCTGGCCCGCCACATCAATTTATTCGGCCCATAAAAGCAAATCAAACTTGTGAAATACCATGAAGCTTTCTAAAGTCTGAACCAAAAATTCAAATTGTCTGATGTAAACCACAATAACTGTCATTATTTTTTTAAGAATGTGTTTTAAATTAAATAATAATAATAATAATAATAATAATAATAATAATAATAATAATAATAATAAGAACAAGAAGAAGAAAAGAAGAAGAAGAAGAAGAAGAAGAAGAAGAAGAAGAAGAAGAAGAAGAAGGAGAAGTAGAGGGCACTAGGACCAAGCATGTCACCCAGCAGGTGCACGAGAGGGGGCGGGTTCATATCACATATATTTCACTGCATTTCTGTTTGGCTCAGATCCACTTGTTAGCCGTTGGAATAAACACGTCTCCACATTCAGTCGTGTGTGCTCTTTCCTCAACGGCTACATAATAATAATAATAATAATAATAATAATAATAATAATAATAATAATAATAATAATAATAATAATAATAAATTTCCATTTATAAGCGTCTCTCAAAATTCTCAAATACACTTTACAGTCACAGGATTAAAACACTTTTTTTCTGCGGGTGAGCAGTGGCTTGCTCTGTTTTTTAACGTCTTCAATGTTATACTGATTTTGCGTTTCATTTACAAAATGGTAAAATAAAAGATGTTCGAAACTGTTTTCAAACTGCTCCGTCTCCATCCCATAAGGTGAGATGTGATCGTTAAACGGCCGTTGACACAATATTACGTTAGCGAAGGTGTCATTTATCTCATGTCGATCGTTTGTGCCACATCCATCATGGCGGTGATGTCGTTGTACAACAGGGGTTGAAGGCGGAATCTGAGGTTAAAAAAATGACATTATGGTTGAAAGCCGTCTGGCCACAGGGTGACGCCAGCTGCTCCCTTTTCCGTACCAGGTCCTCTTTTTTTCGACATAAACTACAATGGTTCACTCTTTTCTACTTCGTGGCAGGGAGAAGAGCCAGAAAACCTTTCCGACAAATGACCGAGGTTCCAAGACAGTTTCTTGCCCTTTGGGGCGAATGTAAAACGAGGGCATAGGAACCTGACTCAATTTCAGCAGTTCAACCCCCCCCATGATTCTTTGGAGAACATTTAAAAAATCAGTAGCTAACTTAATATTGTGTCAATCACAAAGCTCAACCTTGTCCTCGGTTAAGTCGATCGACGATAACACCGCTTGCGTTAGCACCAAAATAACACAGACAGAAAGGAACATTTTATATCTCATTGCTTGTGAAATCTGAAATGACAACACTTTATTTTAAAAGAGGAATACAACATGTCCAAAAGTTGAAGTTTTTTCTTTGATTTTTAAGTTAGCCAATTTGTCATTTGGTCAACTAATGCAAAAAACACACACACACACACACACACACACACACACACACACACACACACACACACACACACACACACACACACACACACACACACACACACACACACACACACACGCACGCACGCACGCACACACACACACACGCACACACACACACAAACACACACACACACACACACACACACACACACACACACACACACACGCACACACACACATACACACACACACACACGCGCATGGTTCTGCGACCACTTTTACTTCAAGTGACAAACTGTATTGGCTTTTTAACAGCAGGCTTCCCGGTTGAATTTATGTCAAGACTGGACCTGGTCCGGGTACAAAAAGAAAAACAAAAAAATTACTTTCTTGGTTAGACAAATAAGACTTTAGAACAAGGGTGTCAAAGTCTTTTTTTTTTTTTTTTTTTGCAGGGGGCCACACTGTAATTCCGGTTTCCTCTCGAGGGCCGTTATGAATTTAGAGAGCTCATTAGAATGTTTCATCCCCACCACATATTACATACAGAGTGCAAAATGCATTAATGAATAAGTAGTTTTCAAATTTGCAGTCGAAATAATGACTGTTATTGTGGTTTTCATACGACAATTTGAAATTTTGGGTTGGATTTTAGCAAGCATCATGGACATGAGGGATTTGCTTTCACGGGCCAAATAAAATGATGTGTCACCTGTGCTTGAGAATAATCACAACCTCACCTCGGATGTTTGGCATCCTCCTGCGGGGTAGAGGAAGAGTCCCATCCAGCCTGGAGGTGGACTCGGACGTCCTCAGCACCTCTTCCAGTGTGCAATGTTGCTGACTTTCCTAGCCAATCAACACAGACCCGGTGAGCGACCGCTGGTTTGACTAATTGCCCAAGAAGGTGCTTCATTTTGCCGTACCGTTGTCTGAGACGGCTGACATTTGGCCCCTCTCGACACAGCGTTCGAAACCGGGCTTCTCGCGGTCCGCTCTTTCTGAAGGAGAACCACTTGCCAAACAGATCGGAACTCCAGGGAGAAGTTACTTATGGTTTTACAGAAGTTCTCGGGTCTGGTTTCTCGTGCCATCGCTCTGGAGTAACCCAGGAACAGGAGAAAGGAGTGGAACCTGCAAATGAACTTTGTTTTCAGACGTGACGCCAATTAAAGGCTCCGTATTCAAACCAACCTGTTGATGACCCGACGGTGTACGGCTCTCAGGACCTTGGTCCTGTCCTGACACTCTTCCAGAAGATTTGGGAGCTTTTGGCGAAGTACGCCAGCAAATCCCGGACTTTCGCCTCCTCCAGCAATTCGCCTCTTCTCCCCTTTTTCCAGTTTTAAACCATCTGATTTATCCAAAACCGTCAACTGGTCCCATGATCTCTTCCACAGGGTATCAAGGCGGTCCAGGTTGGCGAGGACCAGGGCGTAGTCGCACTGCAAATACGCGAGACTAATTCGAACCACGTATGAAGTTTGAATGGTGGATTTTGTTTTGAGAGAGGACTTGACGGCACCTTGCCGGCTTTGCTCACAGTCGTCAGGTCTGAGTACAGGTCAGAGGATTGTGGGTAGAGCTGAAGAAGGAGCACACAGACATGATGGAGCAGAGGTTGGCGAGAATGCGTGTCCCGCACTTGAGAGAGCTTGCTCAGGTAGCTCAACTCGAAACCGCGTGCCTGGGGAGTAATGGACACCAGTTTGTAACCGGGGAGGAACAGGCGTGGGTTTGTGCCTGCTTTCCCATCGATCACCCTCACTTTACACCCGTTGAGAAAGTTCCCGATGGCCAGCACCGTCGCAAGTACATGTCTGAACGTCTGGCTGGCGACCAGCTGCTCCATGGCCTGCTTCAGGTAGAAGAGAGGCTTGGCGATTTCCTAATAAATGGCGAGAGGCGGGTGGGGGGGCAGGGGGAGAACATGGTGACCCCACGAGTCAAGTCAAACAACGTTGTCCAGACTCACCTGCTCCAAGGAGTCGTAATCCAACACGAAGGCCCACAGCTGAAGCCTGGAGACCAGATGAGGGATCTCTCCCAAAGCCAGTAAGCAGAGCTCAGCTGGGGCGAGATGGGAGTTGGGATTCTGGACTTTGGCCTCCTTGATCAAATTTAGCTCCTCCTCTGTTGGAACGAGCGTCCGAAGCCGCTGCAAAGCAGAGCAAAACACTGAAAAGCCAAACGACGGCATCGGGATTCGGTGAAGAACTGAACCTGGTGCCATCGCACCTGGATGTCCTCGCGGTCCAGCACAGTGGAATCCATGTTGTAAATCGCAGGCGGGAGAAGGTGTGGGGGAGGCAGGCCGCTCAGGGTAATTGTGACATTGTTACTTCTCTTCATCCCCAAGACTGAGATCGAGGCTTGTTTCTGGTTTTCAAGTGAGAACGTTCAGCGAGAATTCTATATACCTACCGCCGACGACTCATACCCGCTGGCCACAAGCAAAACTGGAACAGGCGCTCTTTCCCTTCCATGCGAACAGGAACTCCAGTTGCGCTGTATCTAATTGGACCGGATCCAGCGTGGTCCAGATAGTCTGCATCCCGAAATGAGTCTTCCTGGGAAGCGGGGCCACACTCTGCAGCGCCCGCCAGTGGAGCTTCAAGGTGCCGCTTGTCGCGCAGGATCTCTTTGGGGAGGCCATGAAGATTTGGGGGTCTAGAGGAGGGGGTGGCGGAGGTGCAAGGAGGCCGCCGTATCCGTCCTTGCTGGAGTCGCTTCCCAGGTTGGTTGCTTCCACTTCGGCGTCCAAGTCTTCCTCATCCCAAAGGTCCGTAAAGTCCAAGGCGTTAAGGCAGAGACGAGTGGCACGTTGGAGGGGCCAGTGCTGATCGAGTCAACAACCGGAGTGGTCTCTGTGGGATCTTTAGTTTGCTGCGTCTCCTTCATGATGTGCAGCACGTTTCCTTACCCCACATAGAAGTAGTCACTTCCTGTACGAAGGAGACTCCAAACGTGAAACTCTTAAAGGGAACAGAGAAGTGCACCGGTTTGGATGAGATCGAGCCAGTTTTGCGTCCGACGCCAATGGGGGAACATCAGTCCACCTGGGTCGTCCTCCTTCTGAGAGGGAGCCCGTGCGGTGGTGGAGTTGATTTGAGCTGCGCCCTTTCCTTTCATTTACTTATCGGGCATCTTATCGGGTAATTGTCGCTTGCACACACACGCACACACACACACACACACACACACACACACACACACACACACACACACACACACACACACACACACACACACAACACACACACAAACCACCCCGACACCCTTGTTCACCCAACAACGAAATCCAAAGACACGTCGCTCTGATCGACACTCATCTTGGTGTTCACGATTGCATTCCAACAAAGAAAAACGTATCTTGAAAATGCACAGACGTGGTATCGCGACGTTCTCCGGGGACATTTGCACGGTTGACTTGCAGACTTAATGAGGTTACCGCCCTTCATCGCACTTGATCTCGCTTGCTTGGGAGCCCCCGAGGGGAAGCGCATGGACAAAAATGTAGTTATTGCTGAGCGTTGGGATTTTCAGTTACATCTTGACAAATGCGAACAACAGTCGTTTGTGATGTCACATGTTTTTATTCCAATACAAAGCAATAAATTAAACCAGATTCTGTCAATCATGCCAAGAAATGATGACAGATTAAAACAAAACAAACAAAATGCTAACAATCGTGGAATGGGAATGATCCATGCGTCCTGTGATTGATTGACTGGCGACCACGGATGGATTATTTCTTAAATCACAAAATCGCATATTTGATCATTTGGAGCAAAAACAGCTAAAAATCAATCTAGTTCAGGTGTCGGGAACCTATGGCTCGTGAGCCATATATGACTCTTTTGATGATTGCATCTGGCTCGCCGATAAAACTAAATACATATTCTTGCTTTTTCGCTGTTCATTTCCTGTTTGGCCGGCAGTTGGCGGAAAGCGCAATTTTGATTGGATGATACTGATCTATGGCCGTTGATGTAGAAACAGGTAAATGCCCCCTTTTAAATAAGCCTGACGAGTACAAAAAAATGACGTTGAATGGACGGAAGGATTCACCTTTGTGGAGAGAAAAAGTTCTGCCGTGATTCTAATTTGCAATGAACAATACCATGAGTGAAACAGTTGAATGTCAGCGGCACTTTGACAAGCCCCATGCTAGTGTTAGCATCAGTATACTTTTGTGAGGGGCAGCAGAAAGCAAGCGTGCAAGCTAATGAGCAGTGTGCAGGCTAGCTAGCAGTAGCTTCGCCTATGGAACCGGCAAGTTGACTTTTATCCCGATCATTTGGCTGGATTTTTTTACCAATTATGAGGAACGGAAAACTATTCATATTAATGGTGAGTATTATCACAAGTTATTTTAAATAATACATTCTGACATTTTGTTGGAAGCACGTGCGCGTTTGCATGCGTGTGTGTGTGCCTCTCACTGAAAAACATTTCTAAATATTTTACTTTTATTGCTCTCTCAGTCAAAAAGGTTCCCGACCCCTGATCTAGTTGATCTAAAGCGCTTCCTTTCAATCGTCAATTGGCTTCACATTGGTCTCTAGATCTTCAGATCAAAATAAATGCTCAGCTGTGTTCTTTGCACTTTTCCGTGGACATTCTCCCATCATGCCACGCCTCTCTGGTGCTCCTCAGGGCCTTGGTCCTCTTGGGGTCCACCACCACATAGTCCACGCGCACGCGTACGCCCCGGGCGCAGTCCTCCGCGCCCTCGGCTGGCTTGTCGCCTCTGCCGTCGATGTCATCCGGGCAACGTTTCTGCAGCGTCACGACACAAAATGTCTCACAAATGCTCAGATGGATATTCAAAAAAGTCAACATTATTGGAAAAGATTTTTTAGTTCAGCAAGAGGCAGCTCGGAGAACTTTTACCTGTCTGGTTGGTGTCGATCGCCCCGTGTGGAGGTCCAGGTCCAGGTACTCCACCTGTTTGTTGCCTCTGGCTCGCCGAGCCAAGGGGCTGCTGGCCCCGCCCTCGGAGGCCCGGTGAAGCATGAGTCTCAGTGACTGCACGCACGGAGGAAGGGGAAAAAAAAGAAATGAAAAAGAGGGAATTAATCCATCACAAGGAGGGGACGGAGGAAATCGTTATTTACGGGCTCTCCCGCGCTGAAGCTGAGACCAGTGGTCGTCATGGCGACGTAGCTGTCATCTGGATCATCCGAGTCGGAGGAAGGAGATGAACTGTGGGACGAGGTCGGCCTGGCTGAATGGCGACTGGGCGATCTGACACGCCCCGCAAAGACATGAATTAGAAGTAGCAAGGCACATTTGACGCCCCCAAGCAGATGGATGGCAAGATTGCTGTCACTCCTTATGCTGCCACAAGAGGGCGACCTCAATATGTTTTGGTTGAGATGCAGCAGCTATTTTGACTATAAATGTAGGCTTTGAGTGATGTTGGAAGCCCATCCTACAGATACATACTCTCTCGTGAAGGTTCGAGTGACGGGTGAGCGCACAGGGGGTGGGACTTCCTGCCATTCCTGCTGTACCGGAGGGAGATTCAAAGGAGCTGGTTTCCCTGGGAGACAAGACGACAAAACAATGGCTTTGAGATGCACTGACATGCACTTATTAAAGTTATTAGAGCAGAATTTTGAAATGCATTTAACAAAAGTAATTAATTAATTAGTTAATTGACTCATTCAATTAACTAATTGCAATAATGTGACCACTCCAGTACCAGGGTGTTTGTCATTTTCACTCAAATTGCACGACCCACAGAATATTGTGTTGTGATTTATTCATTTTTTTAAATGTATGTTACTTCCGTGTTGAGTGAACGCTGGCGTGTGTGGCTGCCACTGCTCACCTGCAGAAAAAATATCCTGTGAATGTAAAGTGTAAGAGTTTTGAAAGGCGCTTATAAATGAAATGTATTATTATTATGATTACAACATAAACATTCAATGCAGCATAAGAAACCTTAGACTCTATTCTTTCATCAGAAAAAAAAGTGATTTTCCTAAATTATATGGATCTGGATTAATCTGAGCCTGAAATGGGGGCGGCTGTAAAAAAGGCAAATGCTGCCCCCTCATAGGAGGGAAAAACATTGACACAGGTCTGACCAGTGCTTTATACACCCCCCACCTACCCCCTTGCATGAAAAATCAAAACATGAACAAATTCGGGAATGGTGCTCCACCTCACACTTTTCAATTCTTGAATAAATTCGGGAATGGCATTCAATGAGTTAATGAACTAGTTAATTAAATAATATAATGAAACAAATAAATCAAATAAACAAACAGATAAATAGATAATATTTTTCTTTTCCGTTCGGCTTTTCCCTTTAAGGGGTCGCCACAGCGAATCAGTGTCCTCCATCTTCAAAGGTTTGATTCCCATGTTTGTTTTGGCCAAGCTTTTACGTCGGATGTCCTTCCTGACACAACCTTCTGTATTTATCCGGGCTTGGGACCAGCACAATAAGACACTGTCTTATGTCCCCTTGTGGCTACAGAACAAGCAACTCTCTGAATATTTGATAAAATAGATAATAAACATCATCAATAAATAAACAAACAAACAAATAAATAAAACACAGCTCTTTACATTGCCTTGGAGCCGTACCCAGGCAAAAATAAATAAAGAGAAATCTACAAACATGCAAATGAAAGAATATGCAGCATACTTTTTTCAGTCACTTGTTCTGTAGCCACAAGGGGACATAAGCCAGTGTCTTATTGTGCTGGTCCCAAGCCCGGATAAATACAGAGGATTGTGTCAGGAAGGGCATCCGACGTAAAAGCTTGGCCAAAACAAACATGGGAATCAAATCTCTGAAAATGGAGGACACTGATTCGCTGTGGCGACCCCTTCAAAAGAAAAGCCGAAAGGAAAGAAGACTTCTGTCAGTCACTGAAAAAAAATGGAACACATCATATACAACTAGTACTTTGACGTTATCTGGTGACATTTTGGTGCTGAGCACTGATATGATCTTAGGTGAGTATGGCGGCTTAATTTAGATAAATCACACGTGTGTTTGTGTTTTGAACGACTGCAGCTGTCCTTTCCCACGTTAGAGGGCATAAAAAATACATGGAGTTAAACCCACAAATATTATGGATATAAACAATGTCTGAAACTCATGACAAAAAGTTAACGGACACCTGGGCAGACAACTTTGAAAAGTCGCCTGCCCGGCCATAAAGTTGCCTTCCCCATTTTTCACAACTTGAAACACAATAAGATGACTAATCGCAAAAAAAAACATTGTTGCAAAGTGTAAAGGATATTTTTTAATTAAGGAAGTACCTACAACAAATGCTCCCTTGCTTAATTTATGGTAAATATCCCTTACTGAAGATTTTGCTCCAGTTGTCGTCATGGTGCACAATGCCATATTTGCGTTAGATTGTCTGCTCAAAGCCGCGTGGACTCCTCTTTCTAAGCGGCTTTTAAAACTTTCAAGTACACTTTAGAGTCACGGTATAGTCCGAAGCACGAAACAGGCTTCTGATTGGCTGCCGTGCCGAGTATGCAAATTGCCAAACGAATTTGCATACTCGGCACGGTAGCCAATCAGAAGCCTGTTTCGTGCTTCGGACTATATCGTGACTTTCAAGTGTACTTGAACGTTTTGAAAGGCGCTTAGAAAGAAGAGTCCACGTGGTGTGTAGCGGTTTGATTGTAGCTTTTGCTTTATTGAATAAAACAAACGTTTGATTTGGAAAAAAAATCTATATATTTTTTTCTTGAAGAAGTTGGCGGCCACCCGGGCCGAGACGTTTTGAAAGTTGTACGCCCGACGTAAAGGTTGTACGCCCCGGGCCACCGGGCAGACGTTATTTCAAACACTGATATAAAAAATAATGCAGATTTCAGTGAAGTAGCGTGCATCTGCCATCCTCACCGCTACGCCTCGGCTTGAGATCGCGGTGGATGGGGGGCGGCAGGCCCCTGCACCACCCACTAGTGCGGTTCGGAGGGGTAGGGGGCGCGGCGGGCGTCGGGGGGCTTCTCCGGAAGCCCGTGTGAGCAGGTGGCGGCACCTGCCTCCCAAAACACGGCAGGTCTGCTGAGGCGAGCGGCCGAGCGGCGACGGGGGTCATAGGGACGTAGTTGACCTCTTGGCGATGAAGGCATTCCTCCGCCGGCCTGAAAGAATGAAAATAGGATGGCGAGGGTGACGAAGATACAATCTCAAAACTCACGCTTATAGACGAAACGAACCGTGCAGTGAGCGGCGGCTCAGTGGTGGCGGCGGCCATGGCGACGTAATTTTGGTCCACGCCGTCATCTTCGGAGCAAACGCTGCCCAGCGGTACCATGCCTTTATTAAACTGACAGTGCAAGGCAACCTGTCAAGGTCCAGCTCAAACACATCGCACCTCCCAAACATTTAAAGGAGGGTGAGATTAATTAATTAAGACCACATCAGGGACTGTGGGTGATCATTTTTCTCGGTAGAATAACTTACAAAGTAGCTGTTGAAGCTGTCGCTGAAGTCAAAAATGCTTGCCCGGTCAGACAGAGAGCGAGCGGCGCAGAGCGACCCGCAACCTGAATACACAAACAAACACAACAATAGGAAAAACATCAAGAGGCACCGAATGTGGGGAATATAGCATTATTTTTTCTTTTTTTTGCCATACTCGTTCTCTGCCATAGATCAGAATCAGAAAGCCATGAATAGTCCCACAGTGGGGAAATTTGATGTAGTGGATGTCAAAGAGCCACTTTTTTACTGGCCTTGCAGTGATTGAGTTCATGCTCTTGAACTCATTTACACCGAGCGTGTCCGTATGAGCACAGATGAATTCATTTTCAAATGCATTAATGTTGTTTCTTGCCACGTTAATTATTGTTAATGACATATATGTATCCATGTATTATGTATTGGATTGGATTGGATTTGGATTGGATTTGCCTTTATTAGTCTCACAGTGGAGAAATTTACATTTCACAGCAGCAAAGTGATGAAAGGAATGAAAGTAGAAAAAAGAAATACATGAACTGCTGGAAAGGCAGCCAGGTATTATTGTTACTTATATACTCCGCTTGAACCTATTTGATACTCTGTTTTGATTTTATTTTGATTTTGTAAAAATGAATGTCTTCATATCAACACGCTTGGCATAAATGGGTTAAATAAAACAAATAAATAAACAAACAAATAAATAAATACAAACATATAAATACATAAATTCATATGTATACAGATAAATAAATAAAAACAAATAAATAAATAAATCCATTCGTATACAAATAACTAATAAATACATAAATACATATACAGATAAATAAATAAACAGACAGGTAAAGAAAGAGGAAAAAAAGAAGAAAGAGAACAAAAGAAAGAAAAAAAAGAAAGAAGGCACGGTAATTGAAAAAAAAGTCACTGTCTACAAGAAAAGAATCTGTTGAAAATTAAAAACAGAGAGAAAAATAGAATGAACGCAAGGAAGAAAAAAAGTAAAAAAAGAAAGAGAGAAAGAATGAAAGAAACAAAGAAACAAAGCAAGAGAACAAAAAAGCAAGAAAACAAGAAAGAAAGAAAGCAAGAATGAAAGTAAGAAAGCAAGAAAGTGTCACGGTTTGCAAGGTGCATGATGATGGCGGTTGTGGATCCTAATAAGCAGACAGGAGAGAACAGCCGGTTGTATTTGAGAAATGGTATGAAAATAAAGTCAGCAGGAACTAAATCTAAAACATCAAAACCACCTGAACAGAAAACAAGAAAGATATCAAGAAAGCAAGAAAGCAAGAAAGCAAGAAGGAAGCAGAAAGAAAAAAGAAAGAAAGAAAGAAAGAAAGAAAGAAAGAAAGAAAGAAAGAAAGAAAGAAAGAAAGAAAGAAAGAAAGAAAGAAAGAAAGAAAGAAAGAAAGAAAGAAAGAAAGAAAGAAAGAAAGAAAGAAAGAAGTGAGAGAACGGGCTTTTGGTGTGATTATTTTATCCACTGTAGTATTGGTGAGTTGGATGCATGGCCAAATTCAAAACTCAAGCGACAGCTTCACACAAAGACAAAAACAGACCTCCAAAAAAAACAACGTTTAGGGCACCTCACCTGGGAGTGACTTGCCCCCCGCGGGACTTTCTCCTTGTGCTGCGATGGCGACGGGCTTTGGCGGGCGCGGCGGGGGCTGAGCTGGTGTGGAGGCGCATCGCTCTGCCTGGCTGAGGGGTACCGCGCAAGGGGTGGAGGAGGGGCGCAGAGCGGGGGCCGGCTGAGGTCCGGATGCCGTGCGGGGCACTTGGTAGCCACCTGTGGGGGCGTCGTCATCGATGCGCACGGCCTCGGGACGCAGGTGCAAATCCAAAGAGTGCTTCCTGGGGTGAGGGGAGGGGTGACAGCGAGGCTTGCCACCTCCTTTGTGAAGGTCAGGAGTCACGCCCGAGTCCAGAGATTGGCTGAGGGCGCTCGTCAGCGGGGCGGCCGTCCACGGCGCCGTCCGGGAACTGGAGGAAGGAGGGGGGAGGCTGATGGGAAGAGTAGAAGGCGAGGACGAAGAAGATGAGGAGGTGGAAGTGGGAGGGGGAGGGAGGTGGAGCTGGTCACCGTTGTCGCTTTCCATGGATGGGGAGGAACCTTTGGGGGGTCTGCGGTGGGAAAAGTCAACACTCGGCGGTCATCGTCAAAGACGGGTGTGTGTGGGCTGAGGGGGGTGACTATCGCCATGGTAACGCCGTAACATGGAAAGTGCACCTTCCAATTCTTTTTACCTGACCCGAGTCTGGCATTGCGCCAGCCACAGGTAGTCCTCCTGCCCATGACCACTATCAGCCTCTGGGGGGCGCAATGTCGCTAGGTCGCGAGGGGTCGGGGCAGATGCCGTTCCCACGGAAACGAGAGAGCTGTCAGGAACTGCAAATGCAAAGTAGAAAAAAAATATGAATGAATGAAGTTGAAAGCGTTTAGCCATGTTTATTTTGGAAGAGCGATTTTAACGAAATGGACTTCCTCAAACGTGTCTCACTGACCTTCGGTAGGATTAAAGCCACACAGCAGGCAGATGGCCGCCACCCAGCGGTTCATGTCGTCCTCGGACTCGGCCACGAGGTACCACGTCCTCTCCTCCGTCTTCAGGTCGAACACGAAGCTCTTCTCCAATTCCTTCTTTGTGAACGACAGCCCGGCGTCCACCTGCAGGAGGAGACCTCAACTATCTCGCCCGTTTGCCGTGGGCGCTGCGTGTTGCGTACCTGCTCACACGAGTTCAAGTTGATGGTTCTGATAGGCCGCCTGGAATGCGGGTTTTTGTAATACTGCAGAACGTCCGGCTCGCCGCTCAGCCGCCTGCTGCGAAGCACGAACCAGCGCCTCTTCCACGCCTCCAGGAGAACATGGCAACAAATTATTGTTTGGGGGAACTTTGCTGCACTTCAAACGCACACACACGCACACACACACGCGCGCGCATGCACACGCCCGCACACACGCGGACAAACGTGTGATAGGCTTTGTTAGCAGGGAACTAGTGGACTTTCACTCGCAAAAGTGAAACACTGTTGAGTTGAAATATCCCATACTTGAAGCTTTTCTTTGTTTTCACGGTCAGTTGCCTTTCTTTTATAGAGCTAGCCCTTATTTTGAAAACTGCATTTTAATACGTTTCAATCACAAAGGGTGGTAAAGGTATCTTACAAATGTTGCTAATGCTGTGTCTCCATATTGTGCAGTGACGTGCAGTCAGGGGAGGCAGGTGAGGCCGTGCCTCACCTGTCATCATGGAAATATCAATGAAGAATAAATTAAACAGTTATATTTATTGAGTATTTTGTACTTTAAAGTTCTTTTCCATTTAACTTCACCATGTTTGGTTTTTTTTCAAAATCGCTGGATTTTGACATTTACCATTCAAATCCTAAGTGGAGACGAGCGGTGAGGCAGCAGACGGCTGAGCCTCACCATGGATTGCACAATGACTATGCGAGCTGTGTTGGCTTTCTCTGGAGTGAGACCGCATTGCTGTCCCTCCGCATATCGCTATAAAAGTGTTCAAACACTTTTAGTATATGAACTAAATTTTTACAGTTTATCTGGTGTATATAATGTAAAGTTATTTTACATTATAAACACTGTACGTACTACAGTTTTTATTTTAGTTTATTTTCATCCAAACTAATGCATAGGTGAGGCACACAGTTCTCCTGCCTCCTGCCTCATGAAAGCAAGTTAAGTGCAACCATCCAGACATTTTTTCGTGTTGCTTGGCCTTATTTTCAGAATGGAGGATTACATATCTAAATTGAAAGAAATACAGAGACTTTTAAAACGGGGGAAAGATAAGGAAGGCTTCTACAAAGAAGGTAAAGAGGCCTTTCTTCAGAAGAAGCAGCGTATGGACTTCATTTATAAGTAAAGGTAACATGATAATAACAGTCTTTTAATTCGTTTTTTCTATGCTACAGTTTATATAGAGAATGCTGACATGAAATTTTAAACAAAACATGCTAACTGTTGCCAATCAAATGGTGAATAAGCTACTCTGTAGAGTTCATATGTTTGTAAATCTGACTGTGATGACGTCAGTGCCTCACCAGCCATGAACCTCACCGCACGTCACTGATATTGTGGATTTTTACCATTACGGGTCCGAACCCCTAGGGTTCGATGAGTCGGTCTCATGGGTTCGACGCAGGTTCTGTCATTGAGGGTAAGACATTTAACGCTGATGTGGCTGCCGCTGCTCACCCACAGAAAAACTTATCCTGTGACTGTAAAGTGACCTTGAGAGGTTTCAAAGGAGCTTATAAATGAAATGTATTATTATTATTATTATTATTATTATTATTATTATTATTATATTATTATTATTATTATTATTATTATTATTAAGACACATGTTAATTTTTATGACACGCCAACTTGGCCGTCATTGGCTGCGGATGATCACATGACATTTTTCTCAGTCGCGTGTGATTGTCGTGAAAGTAAGTGTCGCAATAAATAAAGCAAAATTAAAGCAAATTACAAAAAACACTCATGTCATGTGTTGTATTTTATGTTTTTAACCATTTTTATTTTAATTAATTTAATTTTACAATGAGGCCTTGCCTTTGTAAAAAAAAACAGATTTATTTTTCACTAATTTTGAAGGGTTTGGTGAATGTGTATATTAAGTGGTTGGGTTGGGTGCCTCTGAAAAGATGAAGAACCACTGCTCTTTTTTTGTCCATGATAAGAGCACAACACTTCAAGCTAACCTGCTGAAAACAGACAGGGAGAGGAAGTATAGTCAAACAGGAAGTGGAGTGTACCTGAAAAGAAGCCGTGTTTTGAGAGTCACTAAACACTTTCTCAAATCCTCTTTCCTCTTCCTTTGCTTTTCATTCTCGACCCCCACCTCCTTTCGACAGGAAGTGGACACAATGGACCCAAAAGAGCACTTCCTTCCCGGCTGCTATCCAAACCAAAAACCAAAAGCCCAAACTTTAACAACCGCTTCCCGCCTTCCACTTTGCTTATTTAGACCTCTGTTCTTCCCCATCCTGTCACATCTCCCTTGCGCGGCCGCGTGACATCCCGGTTCCATCCATGCGCTCATTTCGGAACCATCCGACCAGGGAGGTCTTCCACATATTCAAGCGCGCGCGAGCGAGCATGCGTGCGTTTCTTTCCATTCTCTTTGGAAACAAGTCCTTCCATCGCTTTCAAGAAGGCGCAGCTGAGAGCGATTAGAAGGGATTACATAACATGCGCACAGAGGGAGCGTGTGATGAAGTTTGCCGCTCGAACTTTAGCCCAAATCTTCGCATGAGCACACGCTTTGGCTGCCGCAGTCACAAGGCTCTTGTCGTGTTGACAACGGGCACCCACCGCCATCAAAAACACGCAGAGCTACAAAAGTTTTTTTTCAGCCAACAATATCCAAGTCACCGTCCACTTGTCCTATTTTGGGTCATGGATAAACTAAATCCTCTCCCAGCTAGTTTGGGCAGTCAGTGGGGGACACCCTGAACTGGTTGCTGGGCAATTGGAGGCCACACATGGATAAACAACCATTAACACCTGATGTACGGCTTTGAATAACAGTGACCAGCTAATTTCATGTTCTCCAAATTATTGGGCTTACAGATAAATAACCAAACAAATAAAAAATAAACAAATAAATAAATAAATAAATACACAAATAAAAATAAGTAAAATGAATCAATAAGCTAATAAAAACTAAACAAACAAACAAATAGAAATATACTGTATATAAATAATAAACAAACATATAACTAAATAAATAAATATATAAAAACATAAATGATTATATGAATACAGTGGGACCTCGGCTTACGGACTTAATTGGTGCCCAGACAGAGTGTGTAAGTGTGTATCCCAAAAATTAATTTCGCATGGGAAACCATTAAAATGAGAATAATCCGTTCCCAGGTCCCCATAAAACATAATTTTCTACTTTCTAATTTTCTAAGCCTTAAAACTACACAAAATATACCTTATTTTGTGTATAATAAATGTGCTATAGTATTATGATTAAATAAATAAACTGTACTATACAATAAAGTCATTTTATTTACCTTTGTGATGGTCGTTGATGGCTTGATGGAAAGGAGTGTCCGTTTTCCTCATCATTAAACACTTGATGAGGAACATAGGCTTCTTTCACCATCTTGAGGAATGCTAGCTTTTTGCATCAAGTGTACAGATGACTGGTGCGGGTTATTTGTGGAGCCTGATTGATGGGATATTTTAACCTTCCAATCTACACTCTGCTTTTGAACTATCAAAGTTGAAATGGGTCCAAATTTCACTGTTTTCGATCCGTTTTCTCACTATTTTACTTTTGGGTTTTTTTGTTTCAAGCTCTGTCATCTCCCTTTCGTGTGTGTGTTTTCTCTCTCTCTCTCTGTGGCTGCCTGTCTCTTTAATGTTTACCCCCCACCCCCTCCCACTGCTGGGTCCTTGACCAATCACGTGGCTTTAACCGAAGACGCCATTTTGTTTTTTGGAGAACGGCCTCACTCTCTCTCTGTCTGTAACCCCATCCCCCACTGCTGCGTTCTTGACCAATCACGTGGCTTTAACCGAAGACTGGGGCCGGGGAATAGAGGACAAAAACAGTGGCCACCATTTTCTTGTTAGGAGGACGGGCTCGTTTGCGAACGACACATCACTCATTGTGGGAGCGCTGTGTGTATCCCAAAAAATAGTTCATATGCCAAGGTAAAATTTTCATAAATGTAACGTTTGTAAACCGAAAAGTTCGTAAGCCAGGGGGTTCGTAAACCGAGGTTTCACTGTACATGAATATATTAATATAAATAAATAAATTAATACATACATAAATAAATACATAGATACATAAATAAATTTCAAAAGCAAATGTGAAACGCAACCATGATTAAAAATAGCATCTCTGCAAAAAAAAAAACATCTAATTGCAATATTAAAATGAATAAAAACAAAACCAAAACAGAGATCTATAAAAAAGTTACTTGTGGTCACAACAAGGATGGAGATTAACACGACTCACTGGACAGGTATGCTGGATATGTGGTGGGTGTGTGTGTGTGTGTGGGGGGGGGGGGGGGGGGGGGGGGGGGGCGTGTGTGTGTGTGTGTGTGTGTGTGTGTGTGTGTGTGTGTGTGTGTGTGTGTGTGTGTGTGTGTGTGTGTGTGCGTGTGTGTGTGAGAGAGTATAGATAAAGTTCTTTCCTATCATATTGCCGTGATAAGGTGAATTAAGTTTTGAGACTTAAGTAAAAGGGGATGTTTTTGATCAGAGTATAAGGGGGCAAAAGTCCATTGTAGCCACTGGTACTCACATAACGGCGAAGTTTCTTCTCTGGCGGTGATTTCCGGAGCCAACCATCGCAAACGACCTCGGTGGCTCCACTCATCCTGGGCGTCGGACGTATCCTCCTTTTCCGGGTGTCAATTAGGTGTCGCTCGAGTTGCTCCTCATCAGTCAATCTGATGGACCCTCGGCGAGGGGGCTGCTCTGGAGTCCACTGGCGAGCATGGGAGTCCCACCTCCTTCACTTGAGGCCTTCTTCTTCCCTCCCCTGGCTCCTCCTCCAGCCCAGACAACAGGCACATTCCTGCCCAAGTCTCCTCCCATTCTTCCCGCATGTCTCCCCCCCTTCTCCCTGGAACAGCAAGACATGCTCTTTTGAGATGCCCTCACAAGGACATGCATAAAAAAACCGATTTGAACCCCACTGACCTTTGGCTGGCTGAAATGGAAATTCAATTTTAAAGGATTCCTCTCTCCGCGCGCAGTTGTAAATGATGACCTGCGGTGCTGCTCGGTCGTAAGACTGCATACGTAGCGCATTTCATAGATTTGCACTCACTGTAAATCCCTCCATTTTCTTCCACTTATCCTGGGTCAGGTTGCTGACCTCACTTCAAAAACATCTTCTAATTCTTGTGGGGATTCTTAGATGTTCCTTGGCCAGCCATGAGAAAAATCAGAGAAGAAAAACTTATTCTTCTTGTCCTGGGAGCCATCCTAAAAAGATCTAATAACCACTTCTTTGAGCTACCATGATGTGGGAAAACAGTAACAGCGCCTCCAACTCCATAGCAGCCCTAAGCTCGGCATCCCTGTGAAGGAAAACAAATTTCACCCGATTTCACCTGCAATCTTTATTTAGCGAACACGACCGTCTCTTTTTCGGCTCAGGTCAGGCTTCACCTTCCACAGATCATAAGATTGGACGCAGCAAATCCGCCAGTCCATTTCCCGTTTCACTTATGTAGAAAACCCCCAAATACTTGAACCCCTTGGTCCAGGATCTCATTCCAAACAAAGAGATGGCAGGCCACTCGTTTTCCCTCGGAGGATGATGACGTGAGATTTAGTGGTGTTGATACAGCTTCAAACTAAGCCACAATTCACTTTGGCAAAAGGTGACAATGGCGGCTTAATAAGACTGACAGAGCACTGGTAAGCTCAACGATTTTCTTTATTTATGTATTTATTTATTTATTCATGTATTTATTTAATGGTGTATTATTTTATTGTATTTTAGTGTATTTTGTTTGAATTTATTTATTTACTTATTTATCTGTTGGATGAATTATTTTTGATGATATTTTGTTGTATTTTATATTTTGTTTGAATGTATTTATTTATTTATTCATTCATTCATTTATTTATTTATCTGTTGGATGAATTATTTTTGATGATATTTTGTTGTATTTTATATTTTGTTTGAATGTATTTATTTATTTATTTATTTATTTATTCATTCATTCATTCATTCATTCATTTATTTATTTATCTGTTGGATGAATTATTCTTGATGATATTTCGTTGTATTTTATATTTTGTTTTAATATTTATTCAGTCCACAGAAGCAATTTGAAAGTGGATGGGGTGGGTGAAAGGATAGAAAAAACAAGATATGCTAAGCATAGTAAAATAAAAATGTCAACTGTATACTGTAAATGTGCAAAAACAGTTTCATAAAAAAACTGTACATAGTGCAAGTATCAAGAAAGCAGTGACGTGCGGTGAGGTTCATGGCTGGTGAGGCACTGACGTCATCACAGTCAGGTTTACAAACATATGAACTCCACAGAGTAGCTTATTCACCATTTGATTGGCAACAGTTAACGTGTTTTGTTTAAAATGTCATGTCAGCCTTCTTTATATACTGTATAGAAACTATAGCATAGAAAAAAGAATTAAAAAACGTTATTATCGTGTTACCTTTACTTATAAATGAAGTCCAAGTCTCTCTGTCTCAATGAAGATCACTGCCAGTGAAGAAAGTCGTCCTTGATCAGTCCTGTTCCGACTGTATGTTTTCAGTCTTTTGCTGAGAAATGATCGCTCCACTGATACTGCAGTAGCTGGAACAGTGAGCACGAGCTGGAGCAACTTTGTCGCTTCAGGAATAGTTTCAATGAGATCCTTCTTGGCCAAAAAGCTGAGAAGCTGTGCAGGAGATTTACATTAATCCCTCACCGTTTGTGAGCTATACAGTCCGGTGTTGGTCATCCTTTAATTATTATCTCCTGCTTCGATTGAAAGTCCAGTTTAGAAAATTCTTTCAATTTAGATATGTAATCCACCATTCTGAAAATAAGGCCAAGCAACACGAAAAAATGACTGGATGGTTGCACTTAACTGGCTAACTGTTTACTGTAGCTTGCTGTCACTAATTCTATTATTCTGCAGCCGAGGAGTCGCAAGAAGAATCTGTAATCACCAGCGCCCCCTGTCATGAGGGAGGAGAACTGCGTGCCTCACCTATCCACACAGTTTTGATCAAAATAAAATAAACAGTGTAGTACCGTGTTTATAATGATCAGTGACTGTACATTATATACACCAGCTAAACTGTAGAAATTTAGTTCATATACTAAAAGCCTTTGAACTCTTTAATAGCGATATGCAGAGGGACAGCAATGCGGTCTCACTGCAGAGCAAGCCAGCACAGTTCGCATAGTCATTGCGCAATCCATGGTGAGGCTCAGCCGGCTGGTGCCTCACCGCTCTTCTCTACTTAGTGTTTGAACGGTAAATGTGAAAATTCAGCGATTTTGAAAAAAAATCCAAAAATGGTGAAGTTAAATGGACAAGAACTTTAAAGTACAAATCACTAAATAAATATAACTGTTTAATTTATTTTGTCATTTGATATTTCCATGATGACAGGTGAGGCACAGCCTCACCTGCCTCCCCTGACTGCACGTCACTGCAAGAAAGGCATATTGATATATGTAGCTGTATTGCATCAATCTTCACCCAAAATGTCACTCAGTCATGCAAAAGCATCTCTGCAATGGACTTTTATTTATTTATGTCACGGTTTGCAAGGTGGTGATGGCGGATGTGGATCCCAAAAAGCAGGCTGGAGAGAGCAGCAGGTTGTATTTGAGAAATTTTATTAAAATAAAGTCAACAGGAACAAAATGTAAAATGTTAAAATCATCTGAACAGAAAAATACAAAGTATCAAAAGAAAAACCAAGACTAAAAGTCTGCCAAGATGAAACAAACACATGCACAGCATACAACGCATACACAATGCCCACAACATAAAACAATGACCCGACAGCGAATGGTCATGCCGGGAGCCCAATGACCAGCACCTGTGCAGGTGCAGGCGGGGCCGACAGCGCCACCCGTTGGTCGCCAACTAGATCATGACAATTTACGGATGGGTGACAACACAACTGTCTAGTCAGGTGTGCATGGCGCATTTGCGTAAGCACACCTGTAAATTTGACTTCTGCCCCACATTTGGACGATTGACAGAAAATCAGATAATGGAGGGGTAAGGAAGAATCCATTAAACTCTCAAGCTTGATAATTTGAAACCCCCCACCTTTTTTTAGGTCATCACCAGTTTTCAAAGAACTTACAATGCTTTCACGGATTTCACATTAGAAAAGTACACATTTGAAAGGAAACAACGATGGTTTTTATTCCAAAGGTAGACTCCACACTTGTTTCTTTTAATGCATTTACATTAAAAAAAACTTCTAAATTGAAAATTTAAGCGTGAACTAAATAAAATCACTGGATGGTGACTGCTTGAGTTCACCACACTCACCGAGTGCTCCAGTGCAAGTACGCCGACGCCCATCTTTTATACAAAAAGAGAATGGGCAACACTAAAGCGCCCGGCGCCCAAATCACGAGTTCCAGCGCCTGAAAAAAACAATAAATTTGATTAAACGGCACAATCATGGCGTATACTGACGTGAGCATACTCCACAGGTATCTCATCAGCAACACCGCCAGGATGATCAAGATGCTTTTGAAGGCCCTCCGCTTGTTCGCCTCCATACGGCAGCCAGTCTGAGAGCCCGGCCGTTTTCCAATTAAAGCCCAGAGAACCGAAAGACTACAGAAGGCCATGACGATTAGGATAAGACCCAGGCAGGTGATTGCCATAATGGGAGAAAACTGCCTTGCTGTTAGAAATGTGCTCAAGGTGCTAATCAGCCAAACGCCGGCGACGACGCCCCAACGGAATTTCAGGACCCGCCCCCGCCTCAGGCCCATGTAGGTGATTGGATGGACCACGGCCAGATAGCGATCCAAGCAGGTCAGCAAGTGAAACATCACCTCGGCGTACCACGTGAAAAAAAAGATGTAAAAGGCCTCCATGATGAATCGGTATTGGTTGGTTAAGATGCCGTAAATACGCAGGACGGAGGCCAGCATTCCGATCACCTCCACGGCCGCCATCTGGAAGGTGAACATGTCGGAATGGCTGACGGTGACGCGACGGCGCCACTTTTGACGGCAACCGATGTACAGGACGTTGAGGAAGATGGGAATCGTAAGCAGGTTGAAGATGTTGAAGCACATGAAAAAGATACGCAAGTTTCCAGATTGGAAACACTTGGGGAATTCAGTCGAGTTGTTAGACATCTGCAAGGGGACAGACGCAACAGTTCATATTAGACAGGAATCAGGGGTGAGGGGGGTGAGCATGTTAGCAAGCGGGTGTGGCACGTGAAGATGAAAGAAGAAAGCAGTGTGGCTTTGATCTGGCTTGCTTGTATTCCTTGTAAATAAATAAATAGATATTGTAAATAATAAATAAACCAATACAGTAAAATAAAATAAAAAGTTAAAGAAAAAATGAAATGTCACTCACTTTATCACGAGCACGTCCAAAGTCCAAACGTTTCGTATGCGACTTGTGAGACGAGTGACGTCCCCGCTGGAGCCGTTTTGCATGTTGGCAGTCATCAAGTATTCACTGTACAAACAGTAACTTGACCCACAATCGCCGATTCTCAGCTCCGGCACGCTCCAGGAAGCGAGTGGACGCAATTCGCTTTCCGTTTTGTGTCGGTGAAGCAACACAAGGGTGCAAAAGACCTCAGCTTTTGATGGCCGGGGATGAAATGTTGGGAAACATTTTGGGAGGGGCCTCACAACCTATTCTTTTGCTTTGTGTGGCCCACCAAAATTTGAGTTCAATGACATCGCATGTGTCATGACAGTGCACCAATACGCCAGCAGAGGGCGACAAATATTATTTATTTATTTATGTGTGTGTTGTCATAGTTATTTGTTTCTCAAATTATTTGTATTTGTTATTTATTTGTGTGTTCGCTTGGTTATTTATTTGTCTATTTATTTATGTATTTATTTATTTATGTGTTTATTTGTTTGTTTATTTTTTATGTATCTAGTTATTTATGTGCCTAATTATTTTCATTTATTTATTAGTCTGTTTAATTATTTATCCATCCATTAATTTGTTTATGTATTCCCCATTTATTTATTTATTTATTTATTTATTTATTTATTTATTTATTTATTCATGTGTTAGCTTTGTTATTTATTGATGTAATTATTTTATTTATTTGTTTGTTTATATTTTATGTATCTAGTTATTTATGTGTAATTATTTTCATTTATTTATTCATCTGTTTAATTATTTATCTATATATTAATATGTTTATGTATTCCCCATTTATTTATTTATTTATTTATTTATTTATTCATGTGTTAGCTTTGTTATTTATTGATGTAATTATTTTATTTATTTGTTTATTTTATATTTGTTTTATTTATGTATCCGTTTATTTATTTATGATTAATTCATGTTCACTTATTTATTTATATATTTATGTATGTATGTGTGATGGGTGTCACAACAGTGACTGTCTTGAGCTCCACGTTGCTGCCGTCTTAATAATACCAGACGCCTGGATGTGTCTTTTTATTTCTTTTATTTCTGCAACACAGTATGGCGGAAGTGATGGGTGAAGTCGCATGGGTTTCGTCTTGTGATCAACATAAGTCTCGTCCAAGTAGTTCTGAAAACTATGGGCAGGACTTAGTGCCACAGTGTGCGCCGTTGCGTCACTTCCGTCATAATTTAATAATCTTAGTGCACAACTCCGTTAAATATGTATGTATGTATGTATGTATATATGTATGCATGCATGCATGCATGCATGGATGGATGGATGGATGGATTTATTTGGTTATTTGTTCAGGTATTTATTCATTTGTGTAATTATTTATATTTATTTGTTTGTTGGTTGTTTAGTATTTATTTGTGTGTTTAATTGTTTATATATCCATTTATTCTTTTCTTTATTCGTCATCTATTTATTTAGTTATTTATTGACTTTCCGACCTTGAGCCATTGAATGAGCGA
Organism: Hippocampus bargibanti; assembly: GCF_051943395.1. Taxonomy (NCBI): domain Eukaryota; kingdom Metazoa; phylum Chordata; class Actinopteri; order Syngnathiformes; family Syngnathidae; genus Hippocampus; species Hippocampus bargibanti. Next base: position 27,801,645 of record NC_142735.1, on the reverse strand, counting down.
GACGCGCGCACACACAAGGTGCCAGGTGTTGTAATGACAAAGCTTCCATAATGTGTGGGCACACGTGCTAGTTGTGTCCCCGTTTAGCAGCAAGCAGGAGGATAACGTGCACTTAACGCAGTGCCGGCACGTGTCAGTGGGAATAGTTGGGAATGGTTGTTGATGTCCGACAGTTCATATTTCAAATGATTCGCCACTTCGGGCTACTATGTTATCCAACAATTCTAAAATTGGACACCCTAAAAAAAATACACAGTGGCTATCGCAGTTCTCTCAAGTGGGTGTACATGCTTGCGCTTTGTTTTGGCAGGTGTTTGGGCACAAAAAAAAAACAAAAAACAAAAAAACATTTGCACCGCTGCCTATCATCACACTTTGTCATCTCAAAGGCTGCATCCACACTCATCCTGCATTTCATAACCGCGGCGAAGGTCAGTTTGAGATAATACATGGAAACTCCCAAAGCTTAATGACCCGAGTGAGAGACAGAAAAACTAGCCATCCTGCAGGATCACCAGATCATCTGGCATGACTCCCTAAGTGAACTACAGCACTCTGGATTTCCTCATCTGAGTAACGCTGAATTTGAACTTATTTTCAGGCCTGATCAGTGATGTCCTTCTCAAGCTAAGTAAAAACAAACAAACAAACAAACAAACAAACAAACAAATAAACAGTGAAACAAAACAAAACAAAACAAAACAAAACAAAACAAAACAAAACAAAACAAAACAAAACAAAACAAAACAAAACAAAACAAAAATAGTAATGTGGAAAAAACGGTTAGTAGCAATGCTACCATTAGAGCGAGCTAACAGAGTTACCTATGTGGCTAAAGGAGTGTTTTAAAGAAGCAACGGGCCAAAATTATGGAAGAGCTCAAAAAATAACTTTTTAAAGACAAGAGTTCTTTTGGTGAAAAAGAAAGAACTAAATAAAAGGGAGGCGTTTTCAGACAAGCCATCACAAGAGAAGACGCCAAAATGCTGATTAGCCGCTAAACTCCTTCGAAACCTCTGTGTACTTTGGTGTCGATCCACTACACACAAGCGCTTTCCAATTTTCTGTAATGAGTCCAAAGCGTCATATTGATATCGTGATTGTGATTAGTCAAGAGCCGCTCGGCTTCAAATTAGCAGGCCCATTATCTGCATTTGTAGCTGAAAACAAACAGAGAAGATTAACCTCGAGAGAAAAATTGGACTCGCGGGCCTCCAAAACAGAATTAGTGTACAATGTTGTTGAATCACACATGAAGGAGGCTGAAATGAAATCCCACAGTAGTGTGGAAGCGGGTCTGGGGGGCGAAGGTGTTAGGTCTTGTCTAGTGAGTCGGAGTGATATGGAAACGACACTTTTTCTTTTTGCAATACACAACCCGCCCACAGGGGGCGACATAATTTACTCATCCCACCTTCAACAAAACTCATCCAGACAAAGCAAGCATAATTTGAACTTCTGAATACCTACAATTTGTCACCTTGAATAATATTGCTGCAAATCATTAAAGGACAACCGACATCTCCGGACAAGTTGTGTCCATAATTTGTAAAATGGCTTCAAATGACTTCTACTGAACGTATTTTACAAAGATTCCACCGCATATAGCTATATTTTACGTTTTAAGACTCGCGCTGAATATTCAGAAAGTCTTGTTTTTGAGTTGGTGACGATGCCTACCGTGACGTCACTAAAGGAACGCCCCTGACCGAAAAAAAAGATGCATTGTAGCGGTCCTTCTATCACGTCAATGTATTTTGCTGTACAGTGAGACCTCAACTTACGAACTTAATTGGTTCCCAGACAGAGTGTGTAAGGCGAAAAGTGTGTATCTCCAAAAAAAAAAATCCCATAGGAAACCATTAAAATGGGAGTAATCAAAGTCAAAGTCAAAGTCAAAGTCAAAGTCAAAGTCAGCTTTATTGTCAAATATGCTAATATGCATGACATACAGCACAGATGAAATTACTGTCCTCTCGAACCCAGCATGCAAGGTGCTTATAATTACTTAACAAACATAAACGTGAAAACGCCAATTTGCCGGGAGAGGGGAGCCGCTGCGTGTTCACGCGCCGCCATCTTGGGGAAAAAAAAATAAAAAAAAATCTGTTCCCGCGTTTCCATAAAATATACTTTTCAACTAAATAAGCCTTAAAACTACACACAACATCTCTTATTCTATGTATAATAAATGTGCTTTTGTATTGTAATGAAAGAAATAAACTGCATTGTATCATAAAGTCACTTTATTTGCATTTGTTATGGTCATTGATGGCTTGATGGAGGTCAAAGGCGTTGGAGGTCAAAGGTCAAACTGAATTGCTGTTTGGAAAGAGAGGCACATTACATGAGAACTGTAATTAAAGAAATAAACTGTGCTGTAAAATAAAGTTTTATTGACCTTTTTGATGGTCGTTGACGGCTTATGGAAGGAGAGTCACCTTTCATAAGGACTGTTGGTAACTTAACCTCTGGTGCTGTTCGGTCGTGTGCTTGCACCGAAGATCACTCCGCCAGCCGTGGTGGGTGTGTATTATGAAAATAGTGCTTATTACAAGGTTTAATTTTCAGAAATTTGAAGTTTGTATGACGGAAAGTTAGTAAGATAAGGTGTTTGTAAGTTGAGGTCTCACTGTACTTGTTTGGTCTGGAGACCTCGTGTTGCACCCAAAATCCGCCAGAAGAAGGCGTCCAAGATCCATATAAGGAATTTATCAGCCTGTGGAAACGGAGGTGGCCACAGGACGTCGCCATTTTGTGCCTCTTTTTCGTTGAGACATCTCCCCTCAATGTTGCCTCATAATGGCACGGAATAAATTCTTAACATGGAATAAATTGCGAACATGTATGCTTTCCTCTTCAGAACTATTTGAATCATATTCATAACTGGATATGTAACAAGAAAGCATATTCTCAGAATCTGAAGCCATTGTTTGGATTCTGCAGCAATGCAAGACGTCTTGGTGTGACGTCACTGGGTTCCGCACTGGGGGCGGGACTTTCTGAAAATGCCCGATTCGCAGCTCAATTTTTTTGCAGATTTTGGACACTTTAAGTCATTTTTATTGGTGTTTTGCATTTGAATGAAAATATCATACTGTGTATTTTGGGTATTTTAGATGCTATAAAACGTTTTTCTGATGTCAGTTAAGAAACAAAAAAGTGACGTCGGTTTTCCTTTAAGGTGAAGTCAAGTCCAAAATCTTCTTGACAATAATCTGTTCAATGAAGCCCTACGAGACTAAAAACAACATTCTGATCAATATTGCAGTTGCGGAATCTGGAATAAGCAGCAGAACACAACCAATTGTATTAAAAATCCATCTCAGGGAGGCGGCCATTGTGCCCCCCTGCTGTCCGCTGAAAATGACATCACAGTCGTTTAAAGGACAACCGACGTCACTTTTTTGTTTTTTACTTCGTGTTTATCCGTGTTGATGGCGAAATTAGAAGGAAAACACGTAAAAATACACGATGGTGAATTGTTGTGTGTTGCACCAAGACAACTATTTGATATTCGCTGACACAAATTCCGAGCAGACAAATCATCCCTTTTCCAACGGAGCTTGGGCGCCATCTTCTGCATTTTCTGGGACGCTACACATCAGTCCTGATGCCTCAAAATGACCCGAAAGAACTTCTTTAATCGAGATGGTCCTTCTTGTTTAGATTGAACAAGTAGGATGTTTATTTGCCTGAGCACAGAGAGCAACTGCTTCTCTCAGCATTGTATAAGTACTATTTTTGTTATCGCTGTCAAAGGACCATATGTAGCGTTGTGGCTGCATTGCCAGATCCGCTCAACATTCAGCATGCCTCATTTATCTTAAGAGAGAATATATTGCACAAAATGAGGATACAAAATAACTGTTTCTTCACAAACATGTACGACAATTTTGGCCAGCTAGCGCGTGATGCTGTTGCGCTACCTGTCACAAATGCACCGACGGTGGGGAGTGTCCACCGACGCCGAGGCGGGTGGGCGTCGGCGCTCTGGTCGAGGGTCTCCTGACGCCGACCAGGGCGAAAGCTTACGACCGTTTGACTTACGACCATTTTTTTTGGAACAGAACCCGGTCGTAAGTCAGATGTTACCTGTACTTTGGTGCGCTTTACACCAGTAAATACGGTTATTAGAAAGGTGTGTCAGTGGACATTTTTCCTTTTCCCCATTAAAACAAATCAGAAACTTGGGAATTGGTCACCTCATTACAGTCAATTCAGTGAAGGAGGTGAACAATGCTTGTAACAAAAAACGGAATTCAGGGTGCGAGTGTTTGAGGCAATGGGAGGCTGCTTGGGGGGTGGGGGTGGGATATGCAGCCTCCTTCTGGTTGACGCCGTCTCACACACACCAGCATCACTACAAGCAGCAGCAGCAGCAGCAGGAGCACAGACGCCGTCTTTGGAATACCGGGAATGTTCCGTCATCACCTGTAGCTGCTGTGCGGCGCTTCCCGACACACGCATGCGCGTACAGACGTCCCCCACTGCTCCCCGCACAGAAAGGATGGCACGCACCAAGCGACAGCCGCGGCCGAATCACCACCACCGAGCAACCCCCTGTCCCTGTGCAGGCAGCGCGGCCCGGATGAGCTGATCCGGCAGGAAGCCAGAGGCAGAGGGAGGGCCGGGATGAGGCAGGGAGCGCCAGGGGGGCGGAAGGAGATCCCACGGGAAGGAGCGACGTACGGACAGACCGACCCAATCTTGGGAAAGGAAGCAAAGCAACGCACGTGAGACGCCAGGTACCAGTAGGGACTCATTTGGAGGATATTTTTCGATCCCTCTTGCAAACAGGTAAGACAGCTTGACTCCCGTTAGCACCTGTCAGAAATCAGTTAATGGATTCATTTACTGGTCAGCGGACGTCAAGCGAACGAAAAACGGAAGCGTCCGTGTGCGTGCGTGCTGGTGCTTTTCGACCAGAGACGGACCTCGCGCATGTGAGAAACTGTTTGGGTTCGGTGCAGAGGCAGGAGATGGGTGGTTCACGAAGCACCAGCACGTCCCCACTCTATTGAGTAATGCTGGGGGGGAAGAGTGAGTTGGGGGTCTGCAGAGTTTGCTTGTGGTTTTTTTGGAGCGCGACATGGCGGTGCAGCAGACAGTCGCAGTTGGAACGAGCGCGCGTGTCAGCGCCTTGTGCGCCAGGGGAGGCACGGAGATGATGGATGGCGCTGCGGAACGGCACATGAAACCCTTTGTCAGCCCACATACCGCCCCCCCCCCCCCACCCGTCCTGGGAAAAAAGGGAGGGGGGGATCGCCGCCTGCGCATAGCACGCATGCGTTCGGTGTTAGCATATGAACCGTTAGCATGTGAAAAGAATGGTAGGAAGTCAAACGTAAGACAGTGAGACACATTTAGTGGTTTCGTTGGTATTGTACGACCTCAATTGATACTTTTTTTGGTTGCTTTTTCACCAAAAAGAAACATCAGATAAGTCAGCCTAACCTCAATTCATGCATTTTTTTTGCAAATTCCCTGAAAAAAAGATCCAATAAAGCGGACTCGATAGTCATGGTTTCATCACGATTTAACTCATTCACTGCTATTCCCGAATTGATTTGGGTTTTGTTTTTTATTGCAGGGGGTACTGATGAAGCGCTGGTCAGACCTCTGGCAATGTTTTTTCCCTTCCACGAGGGGGCAGCATTTGCCATTTGTCTATGTTAGCACTTTGTTACAGCTTCAGCTGTTGTTAAAGCACCGTATACACCAATATTGCATGATATTTTGGACAGTCGTCCTCAATTCAAGTTCATATAACTGCAGACCCGAATCATTTAGGACTAAACTCTTTTTTTTCTTACGCTGAATTGAATGTTTATGTAGTCCTAAAACTCAATATTCTGTGGGTTTTGGAATTCAAGTGATAATGACAAAAACACTGGCACTGGAGTGGACACATTTTTGCACATCGTCTGCCAGTGAATGGGTTAACAATTTGCCTCGTCAGCAAAATTTCTAAGCGACGTGACATACATGTTGACTAATTCTTACCTCATCATTAACGGACGTAAATATGAAATATCTAGAGTCGGATGTTTTGACGGTCGTCAAAGATGGCGCCACTTTTTTTTTCGATGTACGTCATCAAAACTCACCCAGATTGATGAAATTAATGCAATGAAATCCAAAATCCTGTTTTGGGTGCGTGGTCCATTGGGGTGTGTACACATATGCAACCCGGTAGTTTGTTTTTGCCGCTTGCATGTGTATTTTTTTTCAGTTGGCATGGCAGAGCGCAGCAGAAAGTTTCAAATCCTTTGTTTGCTTTTTTTTTCGGTGTGCGCAATGGTGTTCATCCGTGACCTCTTGTGGGTGAGGACTTGTTTTCAAGACTCTCTCGTCGCTTCTTTGCTCTTTCGCTCACTTTCTTCCTCCTCCACTCTGCTCTTTCTCATAACGGAAAGGATTGTTTTTTTTGTTGTTATGTTTTTCCAGCACAACACATTGTGCTCCCTTCCACGACCGATTCTCACGCAGGCTCCTTCATTTTTTTCCCATTTCAATTGGACTCCATGTTCACGTTCAGTTATCTCCTTTGGCTCAACCTCATTTCCACCTCACTTTCCCCCCCCCCATCACTTCCTTCGGTCACCTTCCCGACTCCTTTTTTAATTTCTCTGCGTCCTCAGTTCACATATCCCCCCCTGCTTCCCCGCTGTGACAGAATCGTGGAAGGTGGCTGCGGTTGCTATCATCACGCTGAAACCAAACAGGTTCAGATGGAGGTTACGGCGCTTTAATCGCACCGCCGCCTCCTCACTCTAATTTTACTCCCCTTTTCCGCGTCCGCTGTCGGGAAGCATTAGCTAATTCAATTTCGGAGCAGGAAATATGGCGGACATCAGGATGCCAGCAAGCCTCATTACATGCCGCCAAGGACCCTGGTCCACTTCCGTCCCAACGCCACGACCCGAAGGTTCCGACAATTACTGATGTCGCTTGACCCCGATTTAAAAATATAACTTTTGGCCAACGGTGATTGGGCGCAATTAGGATTTTCACAGGCATGAGGGGGGACAGGAGGGCGGTTGGGGGGGGCTTTATGGCTTTTTGGCTTCTGCGACAGTTCCTCAGTGCTGCGGCTAATGGACTTCTGTAATCAAGCCATGCCGTTTTATCAGTGATGTCACGCTCACAGCGCACCGCCTCCACGAGGACGATCAAAGTCAAATTTCACAGTGAGAAGACGTTGATGCAGCAAAAAAAATAAAATAATAAAAATGCAGCCAAGGCTTTTACGTCTTGGTGTGGGGCCATGCACGACTCTGCAATCACATCACAGACGCTTTCATGACCACTTTGGTCACCATGTGCCAGTGTGATCAGCAACCTTTGACCACTAAAGGAAGAGAAACTGAAAGTGTGTGTGTGTGCGTGTGTGTGTGTGTGTGTCTGCGCCATTGTTTGTGCGTGCATGTAGGCGCGTGTGTATGTGTGCGTCTGTGTGTTCATGTAGGTGTGTGTGTGCGAGTGCGTTTGTGTGTGGTTGTGGTTGTGGTTGTGTGTGTGCGCGTGTGTTGTGTGTGCTGTGTGTGTTTGTGTGTGTACATCATTGTGTGTGTCTGTGTGTGCGCCATTTTGTGTGTGTGTGTGTGTGTGTGTGTGTGTGTGTGCGTGTGTGTGTGTGTGTTTGTGTGTGTACATCATTGTGTGTGTCTGTGTGTGCGCCATTTTGTGTGTGTGTGTGTGTGTGTGTGTGTGTGTGTGTGTGTGTGTGTGTGTGTGTGTGTGTGTGTGTGTGTGTGTGTGTGTGTGGGTGACACACGTGGAACAGAATGGCGTCACAATTTGGAAGAGAGATGAGCACTAGTTTTGCCGGGAAACCATTAAAAGAAAAAATCACATAACATGGCCGATCACATGACAATAAGCCACTTCCTGTCATTGGCGAGTAAAACGGCGCAAGTGGTACGCGCCGAACTGCTGGGGGGCGACATTGAAGTGTGGGTTTGAAAAACTTTTTCGGTGCACTATCCAAAGCCGTAGGTTGTACGTCGTTAAGATAACGTGTGACCCCCAGGGGGCGCTTGCTTTACGACGCTGGCGTCCTGCCATTTCCTCAAGAGGGGATCAATGAGAGCGTTAGCCTCAAGGGCGCCAGGGACGAGAAAAAAAAATCTCAAACTCATTTCATCATTGACTGATGAACTCAGAAGGCCTCGTCAGTGCTTTTTGCGCCACTGGAACAAAACGGAACCTGATTGGACCAAAAAAAAAATACATAAAATACATAAAAAGCCGTCATAAGCTCAGTGTTTGTTAAGCAAGGCTTGAAATGACACGAGCTCACCGCGGCGGACGATTTGCTTCAGCAAATACCCCCTCCCACCCTTTGCATTCCAGCTGAGTCCAGCATTTGCTTGAGAGCAAACAAGGGACAAACATGTGAGCGCTGATGACCCCCCACGCCACCCCCCGGCCTACACCTGTGTCGCGAACGCAATCTGTTGTTTTTCCTGAAAAACACTTCATACATGACCGCGTTCAGGTCGCAGATTGTTTCGTGAGTGGGAGAACGAACCACAGTGGCAGGAAACACAACGTTCTTCTTCCTGGCACGGACATGCGCCGATCTCCGTCAAATGAAATTGTTATGTCATGAAATTATTTTAATGTACAGTGATACCTTTGCTTATGAACTTAATTGGTTCTCAGACAGAGTGTGTAAGGCAAAAAGTGTGTATCCCAAACATTAATTTCCCATAGGAAACCATAAAATATATATATAGAATCCGTTCCCAGGTCCCCATAAAACATAATATTCTACTAAATAAGCCTTAAAACTTCACTAAACATACCGTGTTTTATGTATAATAAATGTGCTATGGTATTGTAATTAAAGAAATAAACTGTACTGTATAATGAAGTCGTTTTATTTACCTTTGTGATGGTCGTTGATGGCTTGATTGAATGGAGTGGCCGGTTTCATCAGCATTAAACACATGATGAGGAATGTAACCTTCTTCCACCATCTTGAGGAATGATTCCTTGTAAGCTTTGGCCGCTTTATCGTCAGAACTGGCTGCCTCACCATGACGAATGACACTATGAATCCCTGTACGACGCTTAAAGTTCTCGAACCATCCGTGGCTCGTCTTGAAATCATCAATGGATGCCGAACTTCCAGGTTGCCTCTTGACGATATACGAGTGAAGTTGCCGTCTCTGCGATAATTTTACCTTGTTCCTCATCAATTGTGTTCTGTTTAGCTGGGTTGATAGATTTTTGCATCAAGTGTACATATGGCTTGTGCAAGTTATTTGTGGAGCCTGATTGATGGAATATTTTAACCTTTCAGTCTACACTCTGCCTTGGAACTATCAATAAAGTTGAAACAAGTCCAAATTCCACTGTTTTGCATCCATTTTCTCACTCTCTCTCTCTCTGTCGTCTACCTATCTATTTAATATTTCCAGCTGTGTGTTTCTGTAAACCCCCCCCTTTCACTACTGCGTTCTTGACTAATCACGTGCAGCTTTGACCGAAGACTGGGGGCGGGGAATAGAGGACAAAAAACGTCGGCTACCATTTCCTTCTTAGGAGAACAGGCTCGTTCGCGAACAACACATCACTCATTGTGGCGCTCCGTGTGTATCTCGAAAAATAGCCTAGATTAAATTCTTGTGAATTTAACGTTCGTAAGCCGAAAAGTTCGTTAGCCAAGGCATTCGTAAGCCGAAGTATCACTGTATTCCTTACAATCTAGTTTCTTTATTTCATGAGAGAATGCCGAATCAACAAATTATTTTTAAAAGATGAGGGCAGAAGCAATTCACAAACAGAACACAAAAACCGAACGGAACGACTCACGGAGACTAAAACAAAAACAGTAACCGTAACAACTGTTTGTCTCAACGAAGTGGATTAGGAATCAGTCCTACCGTCAAATCGGATCACTTTGTCACAACCAACTTTGTCAAATCAACTTTGACTAACAAAATGATCTGCGCGCACGCGCTACGACGAGCTAAAATTAGCACCACTCGTTGGACGTATTTTGTTGACATTTCATGTTGTGATTCTGAAGTGTTTCAAATGACGTACATGGCGAAGCGGGAGTCGCTCAGGTTATTGTTCTATTTGGAGGGAGAACCAAGTCATGTTTTTCCGCCGGCGAACAACCACAGCAGCGACAAGTGAGAGGTTAGCGTTAAAGAACACGCTGCGCTCGTTTACGAGGCAGCGTAAGGCTTGCGACGACGCGGCGGCCGGCTAGCCATGAGAGTGTCTTATAAATAAAAAGAAAAATATAAGTATCAAAACTGCTGGAAAATAGCATCCGACCGAGCTTTGAGCAGCGCAGGAACGTGGCGGCACTCGTCCCTGAGACGGCTACATTTTCTCTAGCTGCTCCGCGATCTGCGTTTCGAGGTTGCAAAGCCACTCGCAATCTTTGCCATCTTTACATTGGGGGCTTCCAGCTGACATATTCGCTATCCTCCTTCCAGGCAGACCGCCAGCGTCAAGGACGCCTCGCACATTTAGGAAAGGCGGGCCATGAACTTGAAGGCTATGGAAAGCTATTGGCTTAATTAGCCCTTTCTATAAATTAATATCCATCGGCAAAACAACGTCATCATCTGCAACGCAGTTCACTTATACAAGTACACCCCCCCAAGCACCCCCACTCCACCTACATTCTGAATGGGCTTGAAAATGCACTTTGAGGCACTCCTCAGAGAAGTGTGAATGTCACTGCAGCGCTAAGACCGACCGAAGTTGGATGAAAAGATACAACACGTAAAGCGGATGCTCCAAACGGAGGCGTCGTATCTTTATTGATACATTTGATATTCTGTTTGAGTGCTTCATATGCTTTTCCTTACCCCCCGCCCCCCACCAAATCCCGCCCTGCCCTGAATCAAATTACTGCACCTCCCTCAACAGCCCATTTGTTCCTGGGAGATCAATAAAGTTTCCTCTAATCCAATTGAAACAAAGGCGCTGTTGACGAACGCAGTCGGTTTACATATGAGACACTTGCGCCAGCTGCTCATCCAGGAGAATTAAAATGGGGACAAAGGCACTGTGATGGCTTTTTTGGTCGATATCTCAACTCAAACAATTCAAAGTTTGAACACTTTTCCATGCCCAGAAATTGGGAAATCGGCAATCAACTTGTCCTTCCCCCCAGAGTTCAGAGCAGTGGTTCTTAACCTTTTAAGAGGTACATAACCCGACCAGTTAATGAGTGAAAAATAATTACATATATTTTTTTACAATTTAAAGACAGGTAACAGCCGCCTTACGACTGGGTTGCGTTTCGACCAATCGGTCGTAAGTCAAAATGGTCGGAAGTCGAAATTAATTCAAAATGTTGAATAGAACTGTCTCAAAGAGGCGGCGGCGCCGGCCATGGGCCCGACGCGGCGTCCTCGTCACAGCGATCCGGAGCGCCAACACCCGACCCAACTCACACGGTCGATTGCTGTGTGAGAGTGAGATGCTGGCTGGCTGGCCAAAATTGTCGTACGCATTGCCGGGCTGCTAGCGCCTTGTGGTGCCAGGCGTCGAATTAAAATAAATAAATTGGGTTTGGCGGTCGTGGTCGTAAGTACGGGTGGTTGTTAGTCGCGCCGGTTGTAAGTCGGACGTTACCTGTATATAAATAACTCATTCATAAAAACGAGAAAAAGTAAAGAAACTTCAAGACATAAGTTTATTTTTTATTTTTTATTTGTATTTTATAATTTTACGACATAATTTCGCGACAGTCACGGGTTGACAATACAGTAAAGTCTCGTTATATCGATATCGGATATATCGATAGTCCCGGTTATATCGATACTATTTCTATGCATGCACGGAGAAAATTACATGCAAACAGGGTCGGATATATCGATAGTCCCGGTTATATCGATATTTTTTCGGACTCCCTTGAATATCGATATAACGAGACTTTACTGTATTTCACATAGCACTGATTGGACAAGCAATCACATGTGATAATCTGCAGCCAATGATGGCCAAGTGGGCGTGCCATAAATAATTATCAATAGGGTCGTGAGTGTCTTACCAACAATGGGGGACATTCCGTCGAACCTAAATTCGGGTTCGATCGATCAAGTTAAGACCCAATAGTTGAGACTCTGACCAAAGCAACCCCGTCCCCCTTTTTTTTAAGTTCCTTTACCGTGGGCTCATAAAACCCCAATTGGGATTTATTTTGCGTATCGCCTTTGCACAGACCCTTCGAAAAAACACAGGATGCTTTTTATATATTTTCTTTACCGTGAAATACTCAGAGACAAACTTGACAATTGGACTCAAAGAGCCGACAAGCTACGCAGATGCGTTCTATTGTGCCGCCGCCGATGCTCCTTTCTCAGCGCACAGAATGAATCCTGCGACTCGCACAAAGCGCGAAGGCATCGCCATGGAGACCGGCGTGGAAGCTCGCTTCAAGTTGTGTGACTTAAGAGAAGAGGATCATGAAGGGAAGTGGCTGCAAACGAACTCTGACGGCCGAGAGTACAAACGTTGCCGTTGATGCGAATGTCGTCACTGTGGAGGTGGGGAGGCAGGCGCGCAGAGACGAGGTCCTGACGTCGGAAGCCAACGCACTCGGTTGCGTGTTTGTTTTTATTTATTCTTTTAAAAGTAGTCTATCAGAGGGAGCTGCCGCCTTGGCATTTAATTTAAGCCACAGGAGGGGAAATCGATATCCCAAGGAGCGTCCTGTTTAAAGCCTTTACAGGTGATTCTGTTCAAGCCCGCAATTATAACTTCTGTGTCTGGCCTGGCGATAAAAAAAATTGCAAAAATCAGTTTCCAGATGAAAAATATAAAAACCTTCAAACGAAAGGGGGATGATGACCGTGAACAAAGTTAATGAAAAAGACTCTTTAAAATCCTGACCCCCAATGACATGGCGAACGCTGGTCAATGATATGAAATCATGCCCGGCAGCTTAAAAGCAATTTAAATAAAACAATTTGTTCAATGTTTTGGTGATGAAAGGTTGGGATCAATTGCAGCGATGATTAAAAGGCCACTCATCACTTGGCCAGTTTCGTGAGCTCTCAAGCAAGGACGTCATTCGCAACTGGGAGATCAACATCCTAAGATGTCGACTCAAGGGGTTTTCTTGGTACGGCTCGGCTTCACCTCCCAAAAACGTTTTTGTGCTTTGTTTTTCGGTTCAACCGTCCTCAATCGACTTGAATGAGTGTTTTGCTGAAAAATATACAATATCATAGTCTACAAAATGACAAATCATGCCTGTCATTGTCGATCGCAGGTACAGCAATTTATCTAAAGAGTATGTTGTTCACAAACGTATTCATTTATTATTATTTTTTGAAAACATATCAGCAACCACCTCAACAATGAAAAGGTTTGCCATTTTAGTTTAAAATGACCCAATGTAGCCCCCACGACCCCTCGATGTACGCTAACCAACAGAAGAACCCAGTGTCTTGTCATACCAAATAGCTAGCCCTAGGCTAACCTTTTATTCAAAGTACAACCGACGTCACTTTTTTGTTTTTTTACCTGACACCAGAAAAACGTTTTATAGCATCTAAAATACCCAAAACACACAGTATGATATTTTTTAGTGAAATGCAAAACACCAATAAAAATGACAGTGTCCAAAATCTGCAAAAAAATTGAGCTGCGAATTGGGCTTTTTCAGAAAGTCCCGCCCCCAGTTCGTGACGTCACACCAAGACGTCTTGCATTGCTGGAGAATCCAAACAATGGCTTCAGATTGGGAGAAGATGCTTTCTTGTGACACATCCAGTTAGGAATATGATTCACATAGTTGTGAAGAGGAAAGCATACATGTTTGCAATCGATTCAAAAATTGATTCTGTGCCATTTTGAGGCAACATTGGGGGAAAATCTCTCACCCAAAAAAAGAGGCACAAAATGGCGACATCCTGTGGCCACCTCCGTCTACACAGGCTGATAAATTCCTTATAATGCGCTTGAATGCCCTCTTCTGGCCTTCTGGCGGCTTTTGGGTGCAACATGAGGTCCCCAGACCAAACAAGTACAGCAAAATACATTGACGTGATGGAAGGACGGCTACAAAGCGTCTTTTTTACGGTCAAGGGTGGTCCTTTAGTGACGTCACATATGGACTCGTCACCAACTCAAAAATAAGACTATCTGAATATTCAGCGCGAGTCTTAAAACGTAAAATATAGCTATATGCGGTGGAATCTTTGTAAAATACGTTCAGTAGAAGTCATTTGAAGCCATTTTACAAATTATGGACACAACTTGTCCGGAGACGTCGGTTGTCCTTTAAAGTTCCTTTACCGTGTGGATTTGGATCGCCCGATCCAACATTCGAGTTTGCAAACTCCTTTCAGGCATCAGAGGCTGACAGCAAAGGAACCACAAAGGCTTTGATACAATGACTGTGTGAATTTTACTGACTGCTAGCTTAACATTTTAATTTCATGCTCATTAGCCGGCTAACCATTCCCCATACAAACGCAAACACTCCCGCGGCGAGAGCGCTTCATGTGACGCTGCAATATATCCTGATTCAGTCTCGCTCCAATCTAGAAACTCCAACTCGGCATTCCATTTTAATGCCTAATTTGCATATTAATTCGAATCTCGGTCGATGCGTGCTCGGTTAGCTATGACCCGATTCAAAGTATTCAGGAATTGTAAATATTACCTCGAGCGCCATTCTCGAATTTGTTCGAGTTTTGTTTTTTTATTGTTTGGGTGCAGATAAAGCGCTGGCCATGTCCTCTGGCAATGTTTTTTCCCTTCCACAAGTGATCAGCATTTCCCTTTTTCAATGTTAGCACTTTGTTTCAGCTTGAGCTGTTGTTAAAGCGCTTTGTAAACCAATATATGTTTTGCATTGTATTTTGGACAGCCACCCTCATTACAAGCTCTTATAACTCCAGACCCATATAATTTAGGAATTAACTCGTTTTTTTCTGATGAAAAAGTAAAGTAATAATATAATCCATCCATTTCCCATACCGCTTATTCCTCACTAGGGTCGCTGGGGGTGCTGGAGCCTATCTCAGCTGTCTTCGGGCACGAGGCGGGGGACACCCTGAATTGTTTGCCAGCCAAACGCAGGGCACACAGAGACAAACAACAGTCACTCTCACACTCACACCTAGGGACAATTTCGAGTGTTCAATCTGCCTGCCATGCATGTTTTTGGAATGTGGGAGGAAACCGGAGGCCTCGGAGAAAACCCACGTGGGTCCGGGGAGAACATGCAAACTCCACACAGGGAGGCCGGAGCGAGACGCGAACCGGCGACCTCTGCACTGCGAAGCAGGTGTGCTAACAACTCGACCACCGGGCCGCCCTCATAATATAATATAATATTGAGTTTTAGGACTACATAAACATTTCATGCCGCGTAAGAAACCTTCGACTCTCTTCTTTCATCAGAAAAAAACGAGTTAATTCCTAAATTATATGGGTCTGGAGTTATAAGAGCTTGTAATGAGGGTGGCTGTCCAAAATACAACGCAAGACATATATTGGTTTACAAAGCGCTTTAACAACAGCTCAAGCTGAAACAAAGTGCTAACATTGAAAAAGGGAAATGCTGATCACTTGTGGAAGGGAAAAAACATTGCCAGAGGACATGGCCAACGCTTTATCTGCACCCAAACAATAAAAAAACAAAACTCGAACAAATTCGAGAATGGCGCTCGAGGTAATATTTACAATTCCTGAATACATTAGTGAATGGCAGTGAATGAGTTAAAAGCTAACATACCAGAGTTCAAAGATGCTAGCTAAGTGTTTATCGGAGTGACTTTCCACCCCATAATTTCATCCCTACACATTTCAGATAACTAAAATGCTACGCCTGCATAACTGTCGCCTTTTCCCAAATCTATTTTTACCACCACGAGGAAAAATATAAATAAATAAAAGGAGATTCTGCTTCCTTATTGGACCGAATCGACTTCTCTAGTCGCACATCAGGAGCTCTTCACGGCCGATGAACATGTCTGAGTCACTTTAGTGCTACTGGCGCGCCGAGATCGTCCCCGCATTGATCCGAGTCAAACAACTCGCACGGGCGCAGGATGAAAACGGGAACAAGCTGCTCTCAGGAAAGATTGCGGCGCCGTTTCTGGCTTTGAGAACTTCGAACTCTGCTGTTTAATTAGATTGGATCCCGTCACGTGGCGCGCATTAACTCAGAGTCAAAGGACATGATACATTTTCCAGCTGTGACACATTCCCTCCTGACGAGAACAAAAAGGTCAAGTGTTTTGTCTCCAATGTTCTCATCCCAAGGAGACATGAGGAGCAAGCGCGTACCGTTGACCACGGGGCAAACACGAAGAGAGGTGTGTGAAATTAGGAAAAAAATATATACATATATAAAGTAAAAGGGATTTTTGTCTCATCACCTCGGGAACAAATCATGGATCGATCTGAACGACGATCTGAATATTCCGTGCCCGCCTCAAAGCAACACGGGAGATCTGATGACGTCACGTGATTACACGTCGGGCGCCTGTTTGAATATTAATAGGAGCTCACATTCTATGGTCGGTTTCCAATCATGTCAATATAACGTGCCAGATGTGTCACAGCCTGACACCTTGTCACGATCGTCATTGGGATAAGCCTGCCAGAAAGAGCGATTAAAAAAAAAAATATCATAAAAAAAACACAACTTAGCCCCAACCCGGCATTAAAAATTTTAGGGGATGCTGTTTATGTAACAGTGGTGTCAAGCTCGAGGCTCGGGGGCCAGATGTGGTCCGCCCAATAACTTTATATGGTCCATGAAAGCAAATCAAGTGCATCAAATTTGACGATCGTGACTAAAATCGAAAGATTTCGGATTGTCATATGTAATCAATAAAAAAATATTTTCTCAAAGCAACCCAACCGCTGAACACATTTGATCCTTAAATTTTGATTTGATCCATCAATTTCTTATGCTCGCTATCTATTAGCTATCTACTAGCTGGCTAGCTAGCTTTCTGTGTATTGACTTCCGGGTTGAGTGAACACTGGCGCGTGTGGCCAGCGCTCACCCACAGAAAAAACTTCATCTTGTGACTGTAAAGTGACCTTGAGAGTTTTGAAAAGCACTTAGAAATGAAATGTATTATTATTATTATTATTATTATTATTATTATTATTATTATTATTATTATTATTATTATTATTATTATTATTACAGTCTTGACGTCGTCATGACAAATTTAGGTTTGATATTGTCACATTCGGATTGGCAGCAATGGGTGGGGTCGCGCCTCCCCGCTCGTACCACCTGCTGCCAATCACCTCATTATGTCACCAGGTATTTATACAGGGCACTTTCTATACAATTCGCCGGAGTATTGATGTTCCTCGCTACATCCAGTGAACAGATCAGACCCTTTCGACTGCGCACTTGTATGTACCCGGTCCGAGGCCCCCCACACGTCCCATTAGTTATTGTCCTAGTCGGGATTGTTGCATTATTGCACCTCCGGGTGATTGCTATTTTACTCCGTTGGCGTAGTATGCGGGTTTGGTTTCCCCCTTAACCCCCTACTCACACTTTGGTGTTTTCTATTTTATTTTTCCCGTGGTCCGTTTTTTGTTATTTCATTAAACATCTTGCACTGATCTGTTGTCTCTGTCGATTACTTTGGCATCCAGATATTCATTTAGTTTCCGACGAGATACCTGCTCTCTGCCTCGTTCAGAACATGACAGATATCCGCACTGTTGAAAAAATGGCGAGATTTATTTTGAAATATGTATTTGAAGATAAGTGCTCGAAACGCAAGAAGAGAGAGAAGATCTTTGATAGAATTATCTTGGAAAAATAAATGTTCTGTGATACCGTGGGCGAACCGTTAGCACTTCTGCTTCAGCGTGCAAAAGTTTGGGGAACGATTTCCTGCATGGGGTTTTCTCTTGGTACTCCGGTTGCCTCCCACATTCCCAAAAGATGAACAGGAGGCTCAAATCTGTCCTGCGGTGTGATTGGTAGTGCAAATTTTTGTTCGTCTCTGTATGCCCTGTGATAGGCTGGCAACCGCTTCAGGGTGCCCCCAGTCAACTGTCCGACGACGGCTGTCTCTCGCACGTTGCGATAAAGCAGTTCAGATGATGGACGGATGGATCGATATTTTCTTCCATAATTATTTCAGCGTGGCTATCACTCACTTACGAACAGATCAGTGTCTTGTCAGTGACTGTACGAACGTTGCTGGATTAAAGAAGAACTACATTTTTTAGACCATCAATGGACACTGGCTTGAAAAAAAACCTGCTTTTCGTATACAGTATTTGCCTTTACAAATACATACATACAGTGATACTTCTGCTGCTTTCGCTATAGTTTATTTCTTTAATTACAATACAATAGCACATTTATTATATGAAAAATAAGGTGTATTTTGTGTAATTTTAAGGCCTATTTAGTTGAAAATTATGTTTTATGAGGACCTGGGAACGGATTATTCTCATTTTAATGGTTTCCTATGGGAAATTAATGTTTGGAATACACACTTTTCATCTTTCACACACTTTCTGGGAACCAATTAAGATTGTAAGCGAAGGTATCACTGTATTAGTTTATATAGGGCTTTAACAACAGCTGAAACTGGTACAAAGCGCTAATATGGAAAAAAGCAAAATGCTGCCCGCTTTGTGGAACGGAAAAACATTGCCAGAGGCCATGGCCAGCGATTTATCGCCACTCAAGCAAGAAAAACAAAACCCGAAAAAAAATTGAAAATGGCGCTATACGTCATATTTTCAATTCCCGAATAAATTTGTGAATGGCAGTGAATGAGTTAAGCGGGATGAATATTTGTGTGAGGGCGAAGTGGCTTGGGCCAAACGCGTTCTTGTATTTGGAACCTAAAATGGCGGTCGGCTGTCAGCCGTCACTCATGAATGTTGACACTTCCCGCCTGTCACCGTAGCCATGTCGTGCTCATGTACTCACACTTATGAAAGCTTGCGAGGAGGAGCAGAGTCTCCATCTGTCTGGTTCTACTTCCCCTTGAAATGCCCCCCATCCACCCTTCCCCCGACCGCCTCTTGCTCCCTTGAACAGTATTTGCCCGCTGTTCTTTTTAAGTGTTACGACTTAACTTTTTGAAGTGCTTCATCTTCATCCATTCTTTAAGACTTCCCGCCCTCCCTGCTCAACGTTTGACCGGGACCCTGCCGCACTCTAACACGTCACACCAGTCGCCACCTTAGACGGCATGCGCACCTGGGAATTATTTTGCCGCGTCAGATCAAAAGAAGCTGTCCGACATCTGCTTGCTGTCTTGCAGCTTTATGAACCGCACACACGGAATACAAGAGTCCTCGGGACGATCAATCGGATTCCCACGAATTGACTTGGTTAAGTCGGGCCAATGTTTTTATTTCTCTGTGTTGATGAAAAGCTCAGCATGCGCATGACAATGTGACCAAAAAGGGGCCTACATGCAAAAAAACTAACTGTGTCATACTGTGATCTTTTTGACATTTTCAATGAATGTGTCTGCATATGTTAATCGCATGTAAGATTATTTATTTAGATTTTTATTTATTTGTTTTTGTTTGAATCTTTATCCATTTTTATTTATTTCGTTTTACTAAATAATATATGTATTTTATTTATCTATACAGTAAAGTCTCGTTATATCGATATTCTCGGGAATTAGAAAAAATATCGATATAACCGTACTGTCGATATATCCGTCCTGCGCCGAACTGCATTAAAGGTGGGGGGGGGTGGGGGGGAACACGTAAACGGGGTATCTTTAATATGGCATGTCATTTTATAATTGGGTTCATGGATTGCGTATCTAACATGCTTTTTGTACAGTGGTGAAGTGAAAAATACATTTGTGCATGAAATAAAAACGTCTTCACACTTTTTTAATGATTATTTCCTTTCAAAAATGCCACCAATGCAAAATCCTCACGTTCTATTCACACAAAACCACGAAAAAAACAGTGATTGTTGCAAGCGATAAAGATACATCTGAATGATACACAATTAAATACAGTACATGCATGAAAAACCAATTACTTACGTTGATGAAGTATGTTTGGTCTGAGAAGCGTGTTGCGCCCAAAAGCCGCCATTAGATGGCATCCAAGCGCCATATAAGAAACGGAGGTGGCCATCGGCAGCTCGCCATTTTGTGCCTCTTTTTTTTGGGGGGGTGAGAGATGTTCCTCCAATGTTGCCTCAAAATGGCACATATAATTCTTTAATCGATTGCAAACATGTATGCCATTGTTGTCGCCATTGTTGAAAGACGGTAGAAAATGTCGTCTGCTACACAAGGAGCTGGTCACGTTACAAACTCACGTCACCACGTCACGTGACCAAGTCGACCAATGGCGCGACCGATACAGCGACCGATACAGACTTCGATAATGGTGGTACTGTATAGAAACCCCTAAGCAAATATCGATTCACAGTAAGTATCTTTTGTATCGATATATACATAGCAAAATGGCCGGCGGGAGATGAAAAAGAGCACCGTAGTAACCGGATTATCGTAAAAACCACGAATCGTACTAAACGGAACTAATTATACATAAAAAGACTAGAAATGTGCACGGGAAATGAAAATAGTGTCGTAATAAGCAAAATTATCAATATAAACGATATCTATATAACGAGACTTTACTGTATATGTATTTGTTGTTTATTTACTAAAGAACTTATTTAATTTATTTATTCATTAATTTATTTGCTAAAGAACCGACATAATTATTTTCTTGTTTGCTTGTTTGTTTATATACCAAACAGCTTTGTTTATTTATTTAGCTTTTTATTTATTTGTTTTTGTTTGAACGTTTATCCATTTTTATTTATTTATTTTACTAAATAATATATGTATTTTATTTATCTATTTATGTATTTTTTTATTTACGAAAGAACTTATTTAATTTATGTATTCATTAATTTATTTGCCAAATAACTTATATAATTATTTACTTGTTTGTTTATATACAATCTTTTATATAACAACCTTGTTTATTTATTTATCTTTTTATTTATTTGTTTTTGTTTGAACTTTTATCCATTTTTATTTATTTATTTTTACTAAATAATATATGTATCTTATTTATCTATTGTTTTTAGTTTGCTTGTTTGTTTATTGATTTATTTTTCCTGGCTCAATTTATCGCTGAGGCATTCCCATCCTGACCAGAAGCTATGATGTGCATGTAGTTGGGTAAATTCTACGGACACACTTTTCCAATCGATTTGACTATTAGCGTGTTAGCGCCTTTTGTTTTTTTTTTTTTTTTTAATTTGCATTGGGGAATGCTGAGCTCATAGCCTGTCTTTTGCGGGCACTTTTGTTGCATTATGCTCAAGGCAGGTGAATTTGTTTAGCCACGACTTGTCAAAGCGACAGGCTGGTGTGTTTTTAAGATGATATGGAAAGAGATGTAAAAATAAATAAATAATGTCATGTTCATGTTGACTTCGCATTGTTAAACCCTTAATTGGAAACGGATTTATGTAGCCTCGCCGACTCGTCCTGTCTTGCATTCGGCGTGTCACTATCACCAGTGTTCCACACGGATGATGACATTTTAACTGCCTGTTGCGTAAATTTCTCAGCTCTGGAGTCACCTTTCCTCCTCGTGAGTGGCTGATTTTACCTGCCATATCAGCGCCGCTAAATCATGAATGTGACTTTGACATCGAGGATTTTTTTTTATTTGAGGAAACATGAAATGCTTGGATAAAAAAAAGAATAATTTGTGAAATCTGTGAGGAAACATTAGGATGCCAATACCACAACTGAGGTGGGGGGAGGAAAAAAAACTTTTATTTGTTTCTTCTTCGGGTGCACAAATATTGACATAACGCCCCCAGTGGCGCAATGGTGCAACTGCGGTTAAAATACATCACCGTCGCATAGGGACATCAATCGCTCACTCAGCACAGGTGGGGCTCTGCGCTGTTTTGAGGGCAGCGGGAAATTAGCCGGGGGCGGCCGTTCTGTAACTTTTGAACGCAGGTAAAACCCCAACATGCCATTCATAAACAAAAAATGCAGTAAAGAGATTGAAACAAGTTGTGCCATTCTCTTCAGAAGCATGTTAATTTCATCAACGGCCCCTCGCAAAGATGAGATGGCGCTTCGAGGATGGAGCGCCTCACATGACTTCTTCTTATAATCAGCCAGGGGTTCGAACCCGTGCACCGATGGCCGCAGACCCGGCCACGTTAACCTTTAACCCACTGCGGCTGGAGCCTGCAGCAACTGTCCCTGCCGTTACCATGGCGACACTTTCCCTCTTTGTGTCATGCCTAAGTGCTGCTTGAGACAGGCGTGTGTGCACACACATGCCTGTCTTGAGTGTTGTTACAAATGTAAAGGTGTTACTTGCGCGGCAACATGGGTACGCGCTATGACATAACTTTGTCCAACGTGGGGAAAATTCCCACAAAGTAAGTAAGCGCACTTGCGCGTTTGACGCACACGCACGCACGGGCACACGTTGGCACATTTGTATGCAAAGCCACATAACGCGTCACCATCAAACATGGGAATGAGGCCAATTAAAAAGACTGATGTAGTGCAGCAAATTCAATTATAGCACTCATTGCGTCATTCGAGACCACTAAATCAAAGGAAGGAAGGAGGGAAGCAAGGAATGAAGGACAGAAGGCAGGAAGGAGGAAAGGAAGAAAGGATGGAGGGAAATAAGGACAGATGTAGCGCAGCAAATTCAATAATGTCACTTTTGCGTCATTAGAGACCACTATATGAAAGTCAGGAAGGAAGGAAGGAAGGAAGGAAGGAAGGAAGGAAAAGGAAGGAAAAAAGAAGGGAGGAAGGAGGAAAGGGAGAAAGAAAAGGATGAAGAAAGCAAGGAAGAAAAGGAGGGGTGGAAAGAAGGGAGGAAGGACAAAAAGGAAGAAAGGAATGAAAGGATGAAGGAAGGAAAGAAGGATAGATGGAGGGAAAGAAGGACAGATGCCGTGCAGCAAATTTCCTTTTACGGAAAGGAATGAGGGAAGAAAGGAATGAAGCAATAAAGGAAGGAAGTGAGGAAAGAGGAAAGGAATGAGGAAATGGATAAAGGAAGTAAAGAATGAAAGAAGAATAGGATGAAGGATGCAAGGAAGGAAAGAAAGAAGGATGGAGGGAAAGAAGGACAGATGTCGCGCAGCAAAATCATTTATGACCATTGATGGAAGGAAGGAAAGAAGTAAGAAAGGAAGGAATTGAGGGAGGAGCAAATGAAGGAAGGAAGGAATGAAGAAATGGATGATGGAAGCAAGGAAGGAGAATAGGAAGAGAAGAAGAAAAGGACGAAGGATGCAAGGAAAGGAGTCTTTTGACTTCAAGATGGCGCCGTGAGACTGGCTGCCTTTCCAGCAGCTCCGGTATTTTGTTTATCTATTTCCTCTTCCTGTCATAACTTTGCTGCTTTTGCTGCTGTGAAATGTCTCTGCTGCGAGACGAATAAAGGTACATCCAATTCAAAGGAAGGAAGCAAAGAAGTAGAGGAGGAAATAACAGGGGAAGGAAGGAAGAAAGGATGGATTAGCGTAGCTAATTAAATTTGGTCTTTTTGCGTCATACAAGACCAGTAAATGAAGGAAAGGAAAGAGGAAAGTGGGAAGGAAGCTAAGAAGCAACACAGTAAGGAAGGGAAGTTGGAAAGGAGGAAAACAAGTTTGTTGAAAGGCCGATCTTCCGACTCTAAATTGCGACGAAGATGCCAAGGACAAATGAAGGACAACAATTGTCACCGAGTTTGGAAGGAGTAGTGGGGGTGGGGGGTGAGAGCTTCTTAAGAAAAGAGGAAACTCCCCCAGGAGTGCCGACGGCAGCGGGCTTGCGATCTCCTCGGTTGCACCGGAGGCCTCATCCCCCCACCCCATCCCCAAAATGCCTTCCGGTTCTAAATTTAGAGTGTTACACAACAAAAGGTTTGCATTATCTGTGCAGCATCATCTTCTTTTTTTCTATTTATTCGTTACAATTCGCCCGATTCAATCCCCCCCCCCCCTCGTAAAAGATGTTTGTTTGCAATTAAGTGGCGGCGTTAAATAAACGGAAACGCGCCAATGTCAATTTTGATTTCGGCACTCGTTTGAACAGCATTTTTTTTCATCTTGAGTACAGACGAGACGCGACGGTGCTCTCTATTCCCAGGTGTCATTCACTGCGCAAACGATCTCCCATTTGCCTCTTTACCTTCTTCGTTCCATTATAAGTCAATGGAGCGGAGAACATTTCACTGGCGGGGGGTTTGGGAGGGGTGGGGTACAGAGCGGTGGAAAAGGCGGAGGGAAAGTTTGATGAAGTGCAGCAAGAAAGAAAGATGGGGGGGGCTGCGGGTGATGGAGTCGAGGCGGATAATTGGCCCGAGCGACGGCGCCAAGATGGAGGGTGGGGTGGGGTGGTGTGTAGACGGTGTGCAAGGAGATCAAAGAATGTGTTATCAGAAATCCAGCGTGCAACTCCGCATTGCCATACTTGTGTTAGCATAAATAGTCCGGCGCCGTGCTAATTTTTCCCCCCACCTAGCTGGATTCCACGCCATCCGTCAACATCTGTGACGGAATTTCTTGAGCCGACGGATACGTGCGAGTGTTTTTTTGTTGTTGTTTTTTTCAACATAAGCTCAGCCGATGGGAAAAAACGTACGATCTGTTGGAGAAATATCAATGGAGCGGGAGATTGTATTGGATTAGCCTGAAGAGACGCTAGCAGAGTGCTAAAATGTTGTTAGCACGTTTACCGTAAATCAAGGGTGTCAAAGTACTTTTTTTGCCGCGGGCAACATTGTAGTAATGCTTTTCTACCAAGGGACGTTATGAATTTGGGAAGACCATTAGAATGTTTCATCTTCTCCACATATCAAGAAGGCACAACGGATGAAGGAATTCAAATCTGTAGTGAAGAATAATGACTGTTATTGTGGTTTACTTGTGACAATTTGAAATTTTGGTCGGGACTTTAGCAAGCATCATGGCACCTGACATGCTTGGTTTGCTTTCGTGGGCCAAATAAAATGATGTGCCGGGCCAAGATTTGGCCCCTGGGCCTTGACTTTGACAGCTGTGTAAACGGCGTTTACTTCTTGGCACACGTTGGGTCTGTTTTTTTATAATAATAATAATAATAATAATAATAATAATAATAATAATAATAATAATAATAATAATAATAATAATAATAATACATTCAATTTAGAAGCACCTTTCAAAACTCTCAAGGACACTTTACAGTCACAGAATAAGAACAAAAATGTTTTCCTGCGGGTGAGCAGCGGCAGCCAGACGCACCCGCGTTCACTCAACTCGGAAGTAACTCATACACATTTAACTCAGAATTCTGACTGTTAACTCTGAAGTCCGATTTTTAACTCAGAATTGCGACTTTTAACTCAGAATTCTGACTTGTAACTGAGAATTCCGACAACTCAAAATTCCGACTTTTAACTCTTTTAGTTTTGCCACTTTCGTTTTAGCGGCTGCGCGCCGGGTGACTCGTTGACGGCGGCCATTATTGTCACCGAGCATTCATGTAAAGCGCACGAGAGGTCGCTAACACGCTAACCCGCTATCCAATCTCCTTCCCAGGGCGACCAAATGAATCCCATGACTCAGCTCTACTACAAGAAGGTGAGTGAAACCCTCGCCCCAAAGCGAAACGCCCGATTCCGTCCATTCAACTCGTTCCCCCTCCCTCCAGGCGACGTACTCGCCGTACCGCGACCGCATCCCGCTGCAGATCGTGCGGGCCGAGGTGGAACTCTCGGCGGAGGAGCGCGCCTACCTCACGGCGGTGGAGAAGGGCGATTATGCCGGCGTCAAACACGCACTGCGAGAGGCGGAGGTCTACTACAACATGGACGTCAACTGCTTGGACCCGCTGGGACGCAGCGCGCTGCTCATCGCCATCGAGAACGAGAACCTGGAGATTATGGAGCTTCTTCTCGATCACGGGATTCACACCGGCGATGCGTTGCTCTACGCCATCAGGAAGGAGGTGGTCGGCGCCGTGGAGCTGCTGCTGTCGCACCGACGGCCGAGCGGCGAGAAACAGGTGTGGAAGGATGAGCCGAGCACCTGGCAGCTGCAGAAAAAAAATTGCATTGCCGGAGATGTGATGAGCAAGAAAAAGAAACGCATTTTGGACTTGAATGTCAAGGGAACCATGCAGCGTGTGCAAGCATGTGCGCCTTTGGTTGCCCGCAGGGCCTTCTCACATCAGGAGAAAAGTGCGAGTTAAGATCGGGAAAGGGATTAGCGAGGGTGGGGGGGGGGCATTGGGAAACGGGGTGGGTGTTAGATGAGGATGAGCGGCGTCGAATAAGGGATGAGAAGAGGGTGTGAAGATGACGATGCGGGATGCAGACACGAGAAGAAAGTGGGGCAGGAGGAAGGAGGAGGAGGAGGAGGAAACCGTGCGAGCGGCGGTAAAGATGAAAAGTACCCAGAACGGAGGCGAGACCCTCCCTTGGTGAGATGAAAAGCGTACCCCCACACCCGCTCCTCTAATCCCCGCTGTGATTCAGACAGGACGCACTTGACCCGTCAACTTGCGGCTGTGGAGCTCTATTCTCTCTCTTGAGTGCTGCCCTCGTCGCTCCCTGGAGCAAAAAAAGTTTGAAAATACAAAAGAATGAGAGAGGGTTACGCAAGAACACAAGGGCCAGGTTAAAATATATTTTTGGGAGAGATGGAGTATTATTCAGAGAAAAATGTCGCAAATTTGCTACATTTAAAGTCACAAATTTTCTAGATTCAAACTTGCAAAAATAGATTTAAACGTATAAAAACTTTCAGAGTTTGAGATACGTCATTCAGTCGTGCGGAGTTTGAAACTCGCAAATTTGCGCCTTTCTTTCTCAGAATAATACCCCATCTCAAAAAAATTTATATATTTCAACCTGGCCCTAATGGTCTTCCGTCGGAGAGGGAAATACAGTGATACCTCGGTTTACGAACCCCTTGGCTTACGTACTTTTCGGTTTATTGACGTTACATTTATGTAAATCTTACCTTGGCATACAAACTATTTTTCGGGATACACACGGAGCTGCCACAATGAGTGATGTGTCTTTCGCGAATGAGCCCGTTCTCCTAACAAGAAAATGGTGGCCTTTTGTCCTCTATTCCCCACCCCCAGTCTTCGATTAAAGCCACGTGATTGGTCAAGAATGCAGCTGTGAGGGAAGGGGGGGGGCTTAAACATTAAAGAGACAGGCAGATGACAGAGAGAGAGTGAGAAAACACACACACTCACGACAGGGAGACCAAAAGCTATCAACCCCTACTAAACAGAACACAATTGATGAGGAACAAGGTAAAATTATCGCGGAGACAGCACCTCCAAGGGATCATTCCTCAAGATGGTGAAAGAAGAAGGCTATGTTCCTCGTCAAGTGTTTAATGCTGATGAAACCGCCACTCCATTCCATCAAGCCATCAACGACCATCACAAAGGTAAATAAAACGACTTTATTATACAGTACAGTTTATTTCTTTAATTATAATACCATAGCACATTTATTATACATAAAATAAGGTATATTTTGTGTAGTTTTAAGGCTTAGAAAATTAGAAAGTAGAAAATTCTGTTTTATGGGGACCTGGGAATGGATTATTCTCATTTTAATGGTTTCTATGGGAAATTAATTGTTGGGATACACACTTTTCGCCTTACACACTCAGTCTTAGAACCAATTAAGTTCATAAGCGAAGGTATCACTGTACTGTATTTATAAACATATATATTTTTAAAAATATGGTTTCCATCCGAGGAAAACATTCTTAATGTTTTCCAATATTTTAAAAATGTGTAGAATAAATATTATTTTTCAATATTTCTGTCAACGAATAATGGCGTCATAGCCTGCGACACACTTATCTATTAGCTGGGCGGGATGCTAGCTAAGTAACCATGGTCAAAAATGGCTTTTCGTCTCCAATTCACCGAAGCGACTGGCGAAGAATGTGAACCCAGTGGAGCCGGGAGAATCATTTTTAAATGGCACAAGCGAGCTACGATAATTAATCGGTTGCAACGGTGCGTCCCGTGACTCGTTCGTCTCAGCGGGCGTTATGGCCATTGCTCGTTAATAGCGTGCGTGTGTACGTGCGTGAGTCTGGGGGGGCGCTGAGGGGGACCGGTCGATCGCAGTAGGTTGTTAGATCGAAGTAGATCTGAGGTCAAAATAGGTCGGGGAACCCTGCTCAACAGGGGGAAAACATTTGATCACGTAGACTCATTGTGTATTCGTATGTATTTGCATATTATTTTCAAAATATCAGCTATAAATAGCTAATATCGCTAATGTTGATAAACACAAGAAGTGTCAATAGTAAAAATAATACTAATTTTATCATATAATAATAATTTTTTGCATCTTTCTTTCTGTATTTGCTTATTTATTCATCCATTTATTTATTATCTGTTAATTCATTCATTGATTTATGTATTTATTTGTATTGATTTATTTGTTAATGTATGTACTCATCTATTTATGTATTTATTTGTATTGCTTTATTAATTAATTAATTTATTTATTTAGATAGCTAGCGAGCTAGCTAGCTAGCACGATGGGTGACAGAGCCTTCAGCTGCTCTGCCCCCAGCTAGCTAGCTAGCTAGTTAATTATTTAGGTAGTTAGGTAGGTAGGTCCAATATGCCTCTTGAAACATTCTGGGTTGCTCCGCAGGTGCCCTCGCTGATGATGGACAGTCAATTTTCAGAGTTCACCCCCGATATCACGCCCATCATGCTCGCCGCTCACACCAACAACTACGAGATCATCAAACTGCTGGTGCAGAGGAAGGTAACGGCGGCCCGAGCGCCCTGGACAAAAGCGTTTGGACGCCTTAGATTGATGGGGTGTCGTCTCCTCTTGAACTCTCGTAGGTCACCATTCCCAGACCGCATCAGATTCGTTGCGACTGTGTGGAGTGCGTCTCCAGTTCAGAGGTGGGTGAACTTTGCCGGCGGCGGATTGTCGATCCCAAATGACGGACACCAAAATCCGTGCCCGTCAAGGTCTCCTTCTTTGTCCGCAGGTGGATAGCCTCCGGCACTCACGGTCTCGACTCAACATCTACAAGGCTTTGGCCTCGCCCTCACTCATCGCCCTGTCTAGCGAGGATCCCATTTTGACCGCCTTCAGACTTGGCTGGGAACTCAAAGAGCTCAGCAAGGTCAGCTTTGATGTGTCTTCTGTTCCGTCCGTTCCGTTCAGACCGGGAATTTTGACGTGAGTCCAATATTGAACCTGTGCTAAACCGTTACAAAAGTAACATATGAGACCTTTCAGCAGCGTCCTCTGACTCCATAAAGATTTGTCGACTGGCGTTTGTCGAATGTCATGGTGGACTCTGTCACTACATGTTTCTCTGCTTGTAACATGGACACCAAACGCTGAATGCGAAGGCATCAAATTATTGACATATTCTTTTCCACCAGAATGGCTATACGATTGTATAAATGAGCAATCATTTGGCAAAAATTACCCGAATGGCGACCAGGCAGAAGCGACAGCCGTACCTTTGTGGATATTTGTGTATTTCATTTGTATGGGTATGACCAATTCAACTGGACGCCACACCCGAGACATAAGTCACAAACGTTTATGTATTGATTGATTTGTTTGTTTGTTTATTTCTATATTTCAATATCCATCCATCCATTTTCCGTACCGCTTATTTGTAATTAAGGTCGTGGGGGGTGCTGGAGCCTATCCCGGCCGTCTTCGGGCATTAGGCGGGGGACATCAGGAATTGGTTGCTAGCCAATCACAGGGCACACAAAGACAAACATCCATTTTCTCTCGCACTTGCACCTCAGGACAATTTTTGAGTGTTCAATCAGCCTGCCATGCATGTTTTTGGAATGTATTTATCACAAATGTTTATGTCATATTTTAAAGTGAAGTCCTTTCCACAGCAATACAAACGGAAGCACAGTTTGAAGGACAGTTCTAAACCCTCAGAGGTACCTTTATGCATTCAAAACGTAACAAACGTAACGGAAAGGCTCTTAAAGCGGGGGGGGGGGGGGGGGGCTGATTCTCGAACTGGGTTACTATCATAGAAATAGATAGGTAGTGCCCAAAGGAGGCAATAGCATTGCGCCCCGCGGTCACCAGGTCGTGACGTCACTGCTGACGTCACGAGTTGTAGCCTCTGACACAGTTCCGTACCATATGAATAATTTTTGCTCGTTTTTCGTCGATTTTCTTCCGGTATTTGACGAAATTCTAATACTTTGTGGCTAAATATGTTTTAGAAGACAACTACTTCACTCTCACGTCGTCTTTCGGTGCGATGTGAAGTCGGACAAGTCCAAAAACCTCAACTTTCAAGATCAGATATGCTTTGGATTATAATTTTTTTATAATCCAAAACATACAATTGCAATTAAATACACCACTAATGATGTATATTTATTCAGAGTCTAAAAATGTTATGAAATATAGAAATGACAGCTCTTTAAGATTGAAAATTCAAATACATAGTATAATTATCTTTTGAGTGTGATTGTAACC
This sequence comes from Hippocampus bargibanti, assembly GCF_051943395.1. Lineage (NCBI taxonomy): Eukaryota > Metazoa > Chordata > Actinopteri > Syngnathiformes > Syngnathidae > Hippocampus > Hippocampus bargibanti. The sequence goes on along the minus strand of NC_142735.1, from coordinate 27,771,153 downwards.
AATCTTCAAACGTGAAAAAAATAACATTCATAAAGAATGATCATACTTAATTGGTGATCGGAATTGGACTAAATCAGAAATTGTAGAGGATTAGGTAACACTGTGTATAGTCCAACACTTTTATATTAATAATTATTTTTCAATAATAATGCCAAATTTAAATTGTCCTCATCACTCTCATCATTTAAAATTTCCTTTTTTGGGGGCGTTGTTAAACTAATTTTTCAGTTAATATACAACCACAGAAATTTGAACAAGATATTCCACTGCTTTTACAGCAACATTGAGTGTGCAATTGTCACAGCCAGTAAAACAATGAAAGCTGATTAATTAGTCAACCATATGATGACTTGAATGAGATGAAATTTTTTGAAACTTCTAACCTCATTGACCTGCAAAAATTACACTGCGATTCAGTTTTAATCGAAGAAAACTCTTCATCAAGTCATCATTCTGTAGGCGAGTGATATGGTGTAAACGTACAGATAGGAAGATATTAGTGATGGTTCTGATGAGGTCTATGGTATGGTTCTCAATACCATCTCGGGTTATGATCTCGTGTTCCAAATCGAAAAGGGCTAGATGGCCAACTGCAGCAACAACACGAGTGACAATCTTGAAGAACATGGCACATATAATTCTTTAATGAAGAACAGCTAGAACGTACTTATACACGGTCGAAGATCGAAAGCAGGACGAAAATTAGTCGCTAAAACATCGCAAAACGAATTATTTTTTTTTCTTTTTATAGAAATTTCATTTTCACTCACTTGAAGAACGAAATTCCTTTGTTTTTCAGCTTGTAGTTGAAGCATCCGTAAGCGAAACATTGCGGCCCTCAACTGTTGTTCCTTTTTACAGCATCCATACGTTAGATAGACCTAAATACGCTCAAAACTATCCTATTTCTATGCCAAACCAAGCCACGTTACGATGGACGCTACAACTCGTGACGTCACTTCCGGGTTTGCCATCAACCTCGTCTCTACGCCACTTCTACTACCTATCTATTTCTATGGTTACTATCAACAATCCGAAGCCGACGGTGTTCCCTGAGAACCGCTCAAAGTATGTCAAGAGCAGCGATGACTCCCGACCGCTCTACCAGAGCGCTTAAGTGTTCCGTGAGGAATCCTCATTGTCGTTGGGGGAAATTAACCGGTTTCACTCCACATTATTTATTTCTTACACATCAATCTCTGACGGCGACATAATGAGACATCCAGAACAATTCGCTTCCATTCAAGAGCGGTCGCAATGAACCCGTTGAGCCACCTGTGGCCGTTCACACCACAAGACAAGCCTGGTTTGAATCCAAAGTACATTTGGGATACTGTACACTTTTTTTCCCTCCCCGCAGGTTGAGAACGAGTTCCGCCAGGAGTACGAGGAGTTGTCGCAACAGTGCAAACGTTTTGCCAAAGATCTCCTGGACCAGGCCAGGAGTTCCAGAGAGCTGGAGACCATCCTGAACCACCGCGACAACGACCAGAGCGAGGAGCTCGACCCCCGACAGTGCCATGACTTAGCCAAGCTCAAACTGGCCATCAAATATCACCAAAAAGAGGTAGGATGGGCTTTTCCGGCAACCTTTCGGCCAAGGTCCCATGGCAACATACCGTATTTTTCAGACTATGAGGCGTACTGAAAAGCTTTCATTTTCTTCAAAAGATAAGCAACCGCCTTATAATCCGCTGAGCCTAAAATGGAAAGTCATAATGAACTCCCCCCCACCCCTGTGTGGTCCATGGTGTGATAGACAATTTGCCGTTTCATTCCAATAATGTCTTAAAATGGCTTTTCGATGTGGAATTTTTTCATGATTTCGCCATTTTCGGCACAATGATTAGAAATGGAAAATTTGGAATTTTGTTGCTTGTTTTTAGATTTAATGTCTCAAAACATTTTTTTCTGAAAATTTGAAGAGCTCCACACATACTATTCTGCAATTTCTATTTACGAGTTTGACATCCAAAAAATGAAAATGATGGCCAAATCTGACTGTTTTGTTGACATTCCCTTCAGCGCAGCACCGTCCGTCTAATGCACTGGGGTCAAAATCAAGGCCCGGGGGCAAACTCTGGCCCGCCACACCATTTTATTCGGCCCACGAAAGAAAATCATTCATGTCAAGTGCTACAGTCCCAACCAAAATTTCAAATTGTCCCATCTCAACCACAATAACAGTCATTATTTTTTACTTCAGATTTGAAAAGTAGTTATTCATTCATTTGTTGTGTGCGCTATATCTAATATGTGGAGAGGCTGACACATTCTAATGGCTTCCCCAAATTCATAACAGCCCTCGAGAGGAAACCCGAACTACAATGTAGCCCGCGGTGAAAAATTTGTTTGACACCCCTGATCTAATGGCTGCATAACGTTACCCCAGCTGCCCCTACTGTAGCGGCTTATAACGTGCTGTGCCTTATACAGTGATACCTCGGCTTACGAACACTTAGGTTAACGAACATTTCACCTTACGAATGTTAAATTTACGCGAATATAAGCTTGGCATATGAACTATTTTTCGGGAAACACACGGAGCGCCACAATGAGTGATGTGTCGTTTGCGAACGAGACGGTTCTTGGAGCTCCTAACAAGGAGCTGGAAATGGCAGACGGCTTTTTTTGTCCTCTATTCCCCGCCCCCAGTCTTCGATTAAAGCTGCACGTGATTGGTCAAGAGCCGTGGTAGAGGAGGGAGGGGAAACACGCAGCAGGACACACGCGGCAGTGAGGGTCCATGAAGAGGAGGAGGGTAGTGAGAAAAACTCAATGAAATTTGGACTTGTTTCAACTTTATTGATACCTTGAGACACTTTATGCAAAAAGCTATCAACCCAGATAAACAGAAAGCAATTGATGAGGAACTGGGTAAAATTATCCCAGAGAAAGCACGGCAACTTCACTTGCATATCGTCAAGAGGCAACCTGGAAGTTCGTCGTTCATTGATGATTTCAAGGATAGCCACGGATGATTCGAGAACTTTAAGCGTTGTACAGGGATTCATAGTGACATTCGTCATGGTGAAGCAGCCAGTTCTAACGATAAAGCTGCCGAAGCTTACAAGGAATCATACCTCAAGATGGTGGACGAAGAAGGCTACATTCCTCATCAAGTGTTTAATGCTGATGAAACTGTCCACTCCATTCCATCAAGCCATTAATGACCGTCACAAATGTAAATAAATCAACTTTATTATACTGTACAGTTTATTTCTTTAATTACAATACCATAGCACATTTATTATACATAAAATAGGGTATATTTTGTGTCGTTTTAAGGCTTATTTCGTAGAAAATTATGTTTTATGGGGACATGGGAACAGATTATTCTCATTTTAATGGTTTCCTACGGGAAATTAATGTTTGGAATACACACCTTTCGCCTTACACACACTTTCTGGGAACCAATTACGTTCGTAAGCCAAGGTATCACTGTATATGGAAAACCTTTTGAAAGGTGTCATTGATTAACGGTCCGCTTTATGTTCCGGGAAATACGGGAATTGAGAATCACTGATCAAGCAGTGGGCTCAAGCCATAAAAGCCCACAGACGAGAAAGTCCTTTTCTGCGAGTGTTGCACGAAGAGTCGGAATGCCGATGAGCGAGTAAGAAAACAAGCTGAACAAGCTGCAGCCGCTGTGCTGCAGCTTGAAAAAAAGGTTTCATATGAGAGAAAGAGGAAGTGAAAAATGGGAAGGGAATCCGGTGAATGGTTGTGGGGGGGAATCAAGCGAGCGAGAGGAAAGATTTAACGGTGTGAAATGGAAGGCGCCTCAAGGCGTGTCTTGGTCTGTCATCCTGTTTCTCACCGCCGCCGCCGCCCGCAGCCTCTTTCGGCAGACGGGTCCCGCCAGACAGATGAAAGCAGAAAGACGCGACGGCAGCAGAAGGGATGAAGCCGGTGGGCGACGCTTGAGCAGGCAGTCGAGTGCGCGCCGACGTTCTCCAGTGACGGCGGAGGAAGTGGGCCATTAATCGCAAAATAAACATTTGCACGACAGGAAGCGAAATCGCTCCTCTCTGTACCAATTTGTCAGCTGAGAAATCGGCGTGAGCAGACGGGGGGGCAAAAACAGATTTTATCAGTGCGGGGGGGGGGGGGGGGGGTTGATGCTCGGCGGGAGAGCGTCTCTTGCCGTCGCCATGACGACGGCAGGTGTTGATAAACACGCGCCCTCATTAGCTCTGCCTGTACTTGGTTGTACCCTGTCGCGCTGGGCTAATCTGAGCCTCGCGCGCATGCCGGCTCGTCAAGATGGAATATTATATCACCAACTAAGCCCCACGCCCCCCCACCCAGCTGCGCATGGCACATTCATCCTCTTTTACCTGCCTGCTTTTATTCCACTATTATTTATTTTGACGTGAGCGTGTGACAGAGGTCGCGCTAAGCGCTACCATCCTACGACTCGGCCATTTTAACGCGCGGGCTATGGTAGCGCATTTCTTTTGTGTTTGCGATTCTCTGACACAGTGCGGGGGATGTTCCGAATCCGCTTTTGATGCGGGACGACCGCACGCGTCATTATGTACGTGTGCTCGCGACGACCGGCTAACAAGATGGGTGCCCAAAGGCGTTTTATCCGTGTTTTTTATTGTGCTTTGAATGAAACATTCGGCATTAAAAAGAAAAAGGACGGGTCACCGTTTTATGGCAGCCGAAGCTTTAGCTCACCATTCCACTGTCTGTGGCACAACATTTCAGTCCCCCCGTTTGTCCCCTTCTCCCCCTGAAATGTTTATTGCGCTCCTCGTGCCCGCGGGTCCGACCTATTGATGGCCACTTTGCAGCAGATGTCCGAGTGGCTCGCAATCAAACAACTCACGTACAAAGACGTTTTTATGATTCCGCCATAAATACATAATGCTTTGGAGTATCCGATGCGACAGTCCAACAAATAGAAATCCAATTCGCTCCAAAATACTGAATGAGGGTATCGCAGTTTATCTTGATATTTTTAACAAAGCTAAAGTGACTTGCGCACTGGTGTGAAAATCAAGGCCCTTGGGCCAAATCTGGCCCGCAACATCATTTTATTCGGGCCGCGAAAGCAAATCAAACTTGTGAAATTACATGATGCTTGCTAAAGTCTGAACCAAAATTTGAAATTGTCGTATCTAAACCACAATAAGAGTCATTTTTCTTGACATCAGATGTGAAAGCTCACGTACGGAGTGTAGTAAAAGCTCTCTTTTCTTATAAGCACATTCAAACTGAAATTATTGCCTAAATTCACATACTGTCTGGATGACTGTAATCCACTTTAACTTTGGAATCAGCGAATCCTCAAACATCTCCAATTGGTCCCAAATGCTGCAGCTCGACTCTTGACTGGTACATGTAAGAGGGAGCATATCATTCTCTACTCTGGCATCGCTTCACTGACCCCCCTCTATGTATTTAGAGTTCTTTGTAAGACCCTATTTTTAATATCACCACTCTGAGCTCCTCTGCACCTACCCAGTGCCTCAGGTCTGTAGACCGGACATTATTAGAAATACTAAAAACTGCCGCTCGCTCTCTTCGGAATGAACGTTCAGCAAGCGCCCTCATTGTCCAACTTTAAAAAAGGGGAAAAAAACTAGCCGTCTCATTTCTATTCTTAGACTTTTGACTCAACGTGACTCAGAGTTGATTTTCTAGTTTTACTTTTTTGTGCTTTCTACTGCACAGGATGCTTTTTTTTCCTCTTTGGTTCCATTTTAAATCCATCTTTGTTCGCTCCTTAGCTGGCACCAAACGACCATAGTTCAAGTCTCAAGTCCAGCATGCAATTTTAAAAACTCCTTTTCCTTGTTGGCATTCGTCAGCCAAAGGCGGAGGCGTTCGCTGGCAAAAATATTCCCTACCGCAAGCACACTGTAATCGAGCCAAATATTCTTGTTGCCAGGACAGCCATTTTTTTTGGACAGATATTCCCATCACTACCTCCCGGGACCCTTGCATGGGTCGTTGTGATGTGTCTGCGTTTGTTCAAGCACTTCAAAGCATCTTTTAGCTCATTTTGGACAACTGTTTGTGCAATGCCATACTGTATATCGCAGAGCACCGTCAACCATGGAAAATACTAATTTCACCCCAAAACTATGATTGTATTTATTTATTTGGATCTATTTATTTTTTTTTTTTTTTGCAACAATGTTTTTTTTTTTTTTGCGATTAGTCGTCTTATTTTGTTTCAAGTTGTGAAAAATGGGGCAGGCGACTCTATGGCCGGGCAGGCAACTTTTCAGAGTTGTCTGCCCTGGTGTCCGCTAACATTTTGTCATGAGTTTCAGACACTGTATTAGTATTATTATATTTTATACATGTATGTTTTTTTGTTTTTTGGAGGACCTTCTGCTTCTGATAGATCATCCCGCAGCCGTTAAAAATGACACCGGTCAAATAATGAGATCCTTTGGCCTCCACATGTTGAGAGCGCTGCCAGTGGTCAACAACTTTCAAAAAGTGACGGTGGGACAAACACGAACAAAGCGGCTCACGTTCACTCTGTGAGCGATGTGTACTCTGCATTATTTATCCTCCTGTTATACGGGCCGTGCCTTTAACCTTCAATAATTAAGATGCTCGTGTGAATAAACGCGGCGGCGTGATAAACTTCATGCACGCACACACATACAAGAGAACGTTAAAACTTTCATACCTGTGCGTCTGTCCGTGTGCGTGGATGTAACTCATTCAATACAATATAACTCATTTTGGTCTTTAAGCCTTTGATCGGCACTCGCTTAAATATTAACCCGGTGGCAAACGTGAGCCCGTATCGACACAAGCGTCTCGACGGTGCAGGCGCTTGCGTGCGTGCGTTCAAAATCATCAAACAATATCTACAAGGGATGTCTGAGCGCGTATGACGCAGTCTTTACATCCAGCACTCGCACGCTAATCGCGCTGAACAAACGATCAGCGGCACAACATGCGACGCTAGCATTTGCATACGACTAACCAGCTTGAGTTGGCGTTAGCATACAGTAGCACATTGTGACATCAAGCGGTGAAATGACATCAGGCCCAGATGTGTTACACGGTGCCGTGTAGCATAGCCTCGGTTAGCGTATTGCTAATGGATCAGCTATCAAAGTAGCTGGAAAGTCATTCTGGCTATCGGTGAACGAAATCAACGGATTTAAACTGAAGTCTTGGACATCTATCTATCTATCTATCTATCTATCTATCTATCTATCTATCTATCTATCTATCTATCTATCTATCTATCTATCTATCTATCTATCTATCTGTCTGTCTGTCTGGTTATGTATCTGGCTAGCTAGCTAGATGGCTAGCTAGCCATCTAGCTAGCTATCTATCTATCTATCTGGCGAGCTAGCTAGTTAGAGTATGTATGTATCTATCTACAGTATCCAGCTATCTACAGTTACTAGAGTATCTATCTAGCTATCTATCTATCTGGCTAGCTAGCTAGTTAGAGTATGTATGTATCTATCAGTGACGTGCAGTCAGAGGAGGCATGGAAATATCAAATGACAAAAATAAATTAAACAGTTATATTTATTTTGTGATTTGTATTTTAAAGTTCTTTTCCATTTAACATCACCATTTTTGGATTTTTGTTTCACAATCGCTGAATTTTCACATTTACCGTTCAAATACTAAGTGGAGACGAGCGGTGAGGCAAGCCTCACCATTTTCAGAATGGAGGATTACATACTTTATCTAAATTGAAAGAAATACAGACACTTTTAAAACTGAAGAAACATCAGGAAGGCTTCTACAAAGAACGTATCGATGCCTTTCTTCAGAAGGAGCGGTGGATGGAGTTCATTTATAAGTAAAGGTAACACGATAATAATGTTTTTTATTCTTTTTTTCTATGCTACAGTTTATATAAAGAATGCTGACATGACATTTTAAACAAAACATGTTAACTGTTGCCAATCAAATGGTGAATAAGATACTCTGTAGAGTTCATATGTTTGTAAATCTGACTGTGATGACGTCAGTGCCTCACCTGCCATGAACCTCACCGCACGTCATTGGTATCTACACAGTATCTAGCTATCTACAGTATCTATCTAGTAGCTGGCTAGAGTATGTATGTATTTATATATTTTCCTGTATAGTATATTGTTTTATTTTATTTATTGTTCATCTTGAACGTATTTTTTCTAACGTTACTTGCTCAGTTTACCCTTTCAAATAATTGGGACACAAGAGATGCAGACAGACAATACATTTTCCACCGAGGATAAAGAAGATGCGCGTTGTGGAATTATCCTCACGTTGTTACTGCACACTGTGTTCAAACAGCCACCGCCAGTCGGTTTCCGTCTCCCTACAAAGTACGAGAGATGTTTTATAGTTATGAGTTTGGAGGTGAAACAACTCCATTCACGGAAAGGGTGTCGGAAATCAAAAGGGGTGAAATAAATGTCTGCGTACGCGCCGCAGAAGCTGCGCGCCATTTGTTCATCATGCACAATCAATCTTAGGTTTTCTCGTAAACGGCCAACCGTGCGAACATGCCGGCTCAGCAAGTAAGGGAGAAATAAGAAATGATGAGTTTGTCCGGGCGTTGCTCGGCGTGTGCACGCCGGTCATCAGAACTCTCCATTCAGAGTAGCCAAAAAGTGACTCTGCGCCCTCGGCGGAGAAACAAACTTTCCGCTCAGCTCATTTTTCTGGCCTGAAACGTCTCCCCAGAGTCGCGGCATGACGGCCGGGTGCTTTTATTCATTACATTTATTCAAAGGAAGACAAATTAATCAAACTCTGCTTTGGTTCTGTCGTCGGCGAACAAGCTGCCGGGAACGTTTGCAGTGAGAAGCATGTTATCCGCCTGCGCTGGCAACACTCTTGTTCTCTAAATCATCACCGCGTGTGCTCGGGAATTTCATCGAATTATTTATTTATTTGGCTTGAATGTCACTGGAAAGTTGGTTGCCAGCAGTTCGCATCTCATGTTTGCTTTGTGTACACGCGGAAGCCAATTCTCCGGTCATCTGCGCAGCCTCGATAGAGAGAATAATAATAATAATAATAAAGTGCTTTTCAAAACTCAAGGTGACTTTACAGTCACAGGATAAGTTTTTCTGTCGGTGAGCAGCGGCAGCCACACGCGCCAGCGCCAGCGTGAAAATTAGTTTTAAAAATAATGACTATTATTGTGGGTTACATTGTGACAATTAGAATTTTTAGTTGGGACTTTAGCGAGCATCATGAAATTTCCCCAGTTTGATTTGCTTTTGCAGGCCAAATAAAATGATACTACTACTACTACTACTACTACTACTACTACTACTACTACTACTAATACTAATACTAATACTAATACTTATACTTCTCGGCACAACGTTGTTTCCAACTCGGACGTCGCTGCACACCGAGTGATGTTAAGGTTGCGACAAAAGACTGAGAAAAGACTATGAGGCGAGAGACCGATGAACAGGAAAGCAAACCGGAGCAGAAACCGACAGAGGCTAGTCGAGGCGACCAGACCCATATCATTTAGGAATTAATTCTTTTTTCTGTTGAAAGAATGGAATCTAATGTTTCTTATGCTGCATTGAATGCTCATATAGTCCTAAAACTCAATATTCTGTGGGTCCTGGAATTCGAGTGACAATGACAAAAACCCTGGCACTGGAGTGGACACATTTTTGCACGTCTGGCAGTGAATTTGTTAAACATCACCATGTTGTAACTTAGGAGCTCAGCTTTTTGGACAGACGTTGGACACGTTTGGCACATGTCGCGTTCTTGCTTGCCGTGGTCCAAAAGAGACCCTCGAGAAGTTTGTGTAAATTATTACAGGCGTGGAAAACTCAAGGGGATTCAAGATGGCGCCCAATTCGGAATCTGCTTTTGGCATTTCAAAACATTTCAAATGTGGGCATGGACGAAGACGACAATGACATGTTCCCAGTCGTTTGAAATTGGACTCCCAGTATGAACAGAAAGACCGACCCTGATCTGCCCCCCCCCCCCCCACCCAGTTTGTGGCGCAGCCCAACTGCCAGCAACTGTTGGCGACGCTTTGGTACGACGGCTTCCCGGGCTGGAGAAGGCGCCACTGGGTGGTCAAGCTGGTCACCTGCTTCATCATCGGGCTCCTGTTCCCTGTCTTCTCACTGGTAGGACGGAGAAATTTGGGGGCAGGGGCATTGGGGGGTGCAAGCGCCACACCAAATCTGTTGTATCCTTTCTGCTTCCACGGCGCAGATCTACCTATTGGCTCCCAAAGGCACGCTGGGACGTTTCATCAAGAAGCCCTTCATCAAGTTCATCTGTCACACGGCATCCTACCTGACGTTCCTCTTCCTGCTCCTGTTGGCTTCGCAGCACATCGCCCGCACCAACCTGCACATGCAGGGCCCGCCGCCCACCATAGTGGAGTGGATGATTCTGCCCTGGGTGCTCGGTACGTGGAACGGTGTACCCAATGCAAATGTGAGATATGGGTCACAAAATGGATGGATGTCAGAAATGTACCAATGTTGCATGTGTGTTGCGTGTATGTGTGTGTGTTTCTAAGGATTCATCTGGGCAGAGATAAAGGAGATGTGGGACGGGGGATTCACAGAGTACATCCACGACTGGTGGAACCTGATGGACTTTGCCATGAACTCCCTTTACCTGGCCACCATATCACTAAAGATAGTGGCCTACGTGAAGGTAACACCTTTTGTGTGTGTGTGTGTGTGTGTGTGTGTGTGTGTGTGTGTGTGTGTGTGTGTGTGTGTGTGTGTGTGCTTGGGTGTGTACGTGTGTGTGCCAATTCCCATGGCCCCGAGGCTCTCAATGGTATTGTAAAACAACATGATTTGCTTTTAAGATGCTTTGTATATATACACACTTGTCTAAAAGTAAACAAGATGTGGTTTTAACCCAACCGCACACACACACACACACACACACACACACACACACACACACACACACACACACACACACTCACCAGACGCCGAGCCATCTGCAGCATCTGTGAGCCACTGATGCTGCCGGGCCAACCTCCTACACACATGCACACACGTGCACAAACATATACACATCACACACCGACGCACAAATGCGCGTGAGCACACACACACATGCACCCCCCACACTCCCACAAATACACACACATAGACCCCCTGCCCCCCCCCCCCCCCACACACACACACACCCAACAAGCACACACACGCACACTCATACATTCCACACGAACGCACACTCACACATAAATGCACACACACACACACACATGCATGCACCTCCGCACTCCCACACATACACACCCATAGCCCGCCCCCTCACACACACGTGCACACACACTCCGCACGCACACACACACGTTCACTTCACACACACACTCACCCCCCATAAACACACACACTTCACACACACACACACACACACACACACACACACACACACACACACACTCACGCACACACACACATGCACACACACTTTGCACTCACATGCAAGTGCACAAACTCATACACAGCACACACCCATGCACACATGAGCATGCACGCAGTGTGCGTCGCACACACACATACCCACATACACACATGCACCCTCTGCCCCCCCCCCCATACGCACACACACACCCACATACACACATGCACCCTCTGCCCCCCCCCCCCACACACACACATGCACACACACATACACATACACACACGCACACAAACATGCACACACCCCACAGAAACACGCACACACACTGCACGCACGGACACGTGCACTCCACATGCACACACACACACTCACCCCATCCCCTGCCAAAAACACACACATACACACACTCCACACGCACACACGCAGCTGGTGCGCCGGCTTTAGAGTGCCTCGTGGTCTGCACGAGTAAGTGGTGCATGATCCTACTCACTCCCCCTCTCCCCTCCCAGTACAACTCATCCCGACCCCGGGAGGAGTGGGAGATGTGGCACCCGACGCTCATCGCCGAGGCCCTCTTTGCCATCGCCAACATCTTCAGCTCGCTTCGACTCATCTCGCTGTTCACCGCCAACTCACACCTCGGCCCCCTGCAGATCTCGCTGGGGCGGATGCTCCTGGACATCCTCAAGTTCCTCTTCATCTACTGCTTGGTAACCAAAGCCGCTTTTCTCCTCCTTCGAAAAAAATACAACGTTCGCTCCCCTCGGATGGTGTGGGGACATTACAGCGGCAATTTTATTACCAGCACAACTCATTAACCCCGACGCTCAAGGGAGCTACATGGAGCAACATATCCAAATGTATTCGAAGTTTGATTTTTCTTGTGGTTCCGATACAGCTTTAGGTAGATCGCTGGCAATGTTTTCCCTCCCACTAGGGGAGAGCATTTGCCATTTATACTGCCGCCCCCATTTTAAGCTCAAATTACTCCAGACCCATATAACTTAAGAATTAAAGGACAACCGACGTCACTTTTTTCTTTTTTAACTGACACCAGAAAACCATTTTATAGCATCTAAAATACCCAAAACACGCAGTATGATATTTTTAGTCAAATGCAAAACACCAATAAGAATGACTTCAAGTGTCCAAAACATTGAGCTGCGAATTGGGCATTTTCAGAAAGTCCCGCCCCCAGTTTGTGACGTCACGCCAAGACGTCTTGCATTGCTTGTGAATCAAAACAATGGCTTCCGATTAGGAGAATATGCTTTCTTGTTACACATCCAGTTATGAATATGATTCAAATAGTTCTGAAGTGGAAAGCATACATGTTTGCAATCGATTAAAGAATTTATTTGTGCCATTTTGAGGCAATATTGGGGGTAAATCTCTCAACCAAAAAAAGAGGCACAAAATGGCGACCTCCAGTGGCCACCTCCGTTTCCACAGGCTGATAAATTCCTTATATGGCGCTTGGACGCCCTCTTCTGGCCTTCTGGTGGCTTTTGGGTGCAACACGAGGTCCCCAGACAACACAAGTACAGCAAAACACATTGACGTGATGGAAGGACCGCTACAAAGCGTCTTTTTTACGGTCAAAGGTGGTCCTTTAGTGACGTCACGTACGGACTCGTCACCAACTCAAAAACAAGACTTCCTGAATATTCGGCGTGAGTCTTAAAACATAAAATATAGCTATATGCAGTGGAATCTTTGTAAAATACGCTCAGTCATTTGAAGCCATTTTACAAATTATGGACACAACTTGTCCGGAGACGTCGGTTGTCCTTTAACACTTTTTTTCTGATGAAATTAGAGAGTCTAAGGTTTCTTACGCTGCATTGAATGATTATGTAGTCCTAACACTGAATATTCTGTGGGTCCTGAAATTTCAATTAAAATGACAATAACCCTGGCACTAGAATAAACACATTTTCGCACATCTTCTGGCAGTGAATGAGTTAATTTGACGGGCAGGTCACCAACGAGTCCTAAAAACTGCTCATAGGAGAGCAACAATTCGTTCGTCGCTTCTCTGCGCCGCAAAGAGAACGCCTAAAAAGCGCGCTGCCGTTTTCTTGCGCAGGTGCTGCTGGCCTTTGCCAACGGCCTAAACCAGCTCTACTTCTACTACGAGACCACTGCCTCGGAGGAACCCAACAACTGCAAGGGAATCCGCTGCGAGCGGCAGAACAACGCTTTCTCAACGTAAGCGCCGACGTTAACGCATGTTCTGTCGACAAAAAGTCGCCTTCGCTTTCCACCGTGAACGTTTCAGAAATGAAAGCCATGTGGATTTTCACAGGAATTTCTGATTTTTTAAATTTTCATCAAAGTTTTTCTGGAAAATGGCAGCAAAACATTGTCTAAAATGAATCCCAATATTAGTTGACAACATTGAACGCACCACCCGTTGGTCACCAACCAGATTGTGACAATAATATCAATCAGGAGATCAATCATTCTAAGGGCTTCCGTAAATTCAGAACAGACTCAGAGAGGAAACCGTAACTATAATTTGGCCCGCGGCAAATAATGAGTTTGACACCCATGTCGCGCATCTTTCGGTTTCGACCAATCTGCGGTGCCGCAACCGACGTCACGAATCTGGGAAGTTTGGAACGACGACAACAGCTAAACTAGCATAGACCGCGCGACGCTCGAGATCGGACGAACATGTTTTGCATGCTAATCTGCGTGTTTCCCTTTTTGTCCAAATGTTGCTGTCATATTGAGGCACGGACACAAGTAACAGTTACACCCCCCGGAGATTTCTAAATTTCAGCGGGAACGAAGAGTGCACGTATCTATTGTGCGGCTGCAGGTATTCCGATCTCAACAAGAGCGGCGGTCGCAGCGGGGGCGGCAAACAGAGCGACGGGACCCGACCCCCAACGCCCCACCCTCATAGGTTGCGTCAGCATTTATTTGTTTGCAACGCACGCATTCACTCTGCCTGCGAGCAAATAATGCGAGGGAGGTAGAAAGTAACTCACGGCCGCCTCGATTTTTGTGGCGAAAACAACCCCTGTGGACCCCCTGCCCCTTTTTTATTTGATGTTCCGTCCAAGGAGGATTTTTTTTTGGACTTCCTGGTTGCGTTCAGGTACGCCGCTACCCCCGCATCTCCTCTGTCCATCACGCCGCCGGAACACGTCGGGGTGTTCGACACGCCGATGCGACACGTCCGAGCGAGGAGGCGTGAACACAACTGGCATCGGAAACCCCCTCCCCCCCATGACTGACAGATGACGATGCCGCCTACCGGCGCCCACAGCCGCCAGATTCACGCTCGGATTTCGTAACCCGACGAGGTCAATAAAGAAAAAGTGGCGGGGGGGGAGGGGGGTGGAATGAGCGATGCGACGGGGACGATCGCGAAATGGATGAAACGCTTACTCTTTGTCACCGCGTCGCTTCTTTCTCATTTTTTTGCAATAACAACGGTGCGGCACCACGCTCTGTTGCTTCTTTCGTGGCCACTTGACTCCCCCTCCTCATTTTCACCAATACACACGGAGACGCGCGCGCGCACGCACGAGCCGACGTGAGAATAAATGTCGCCGTTGAATATTTTATGCAGCACAAATATAAGCAGCCCGCGGGCCAAGGCTCGCTCTCTCGGTTCCGAGAAGACGCCGAGCAGCGCCACCAATTGTTGCTTCATCAAAGATTCAACACTGCGCTGTCGTCGGCGACCAGGAGTGATGCTAGAATGCCCGTCACAAACGAGCTTCTCGGAACCGATTCTTCTATCGATGATGATAGCGATTATTCTACCCGAGCATCCCACCTTCAGCTATCACGCTCAGCGCTCCCTTCTTGTTATTTGTTCAAAAACCAACAAAAATGGCGTTGCTCTGCAAAATTGTCACGTGTTACTACGGACAACGAATACCACCCAACTCAAGACGACGGCATCACAATTGGCGTTTTCATGTTTATGTTTGTTAAGTAATTATAATGTCCGAGAGGACAGTAATTTCATCTGTGCTGTATGTCATGCATATTAGCATATTTGACAATAAAGCTGACTTTGACTTTGAACTGGGTGAAACAAAAACACGCGCCATGAAGTAGTTTTGAAAAGATCATTTTTGTATATTTGTAGCTGTCGATGCCCGCACTAACTTGTGAGTACAGGTAACAGCCGAGTTAGGACCGGGTTACGTTCCCACAAAACAGTCGTAAGTCAAACGGTCTTAAGTCGAGATCCATTCAAAATGGCCAATGTGACGTTTACACTACAGGATGGTATACAATGTCAATCTGTGGTTTTTATACTACATTTTCTGTTGAATACTATGATATACCAAACTGCTTACAGTTAAATTATAAATCGTATAACTTTTCGTGTCATTTTTATCATTTTATATTTCGTATTATCGATTTTTATTACTGTGTCGTTCTGCTGACCCAAATACGCACGGCTTCCCACGCATACGCGCTTTTGAAAAATCGCTCTCCCTGCAAACGGAGAAGCCAGAAGGGGTCGGCCAACACACACGCTCAGATTTAGGCGGACGCCGAAGGAAAAAAGTCTCCGAGGCTGTGGCGGCGTGGGCCCAACGCGGCGTTGTCGTCGTGCCAATCCCGAGCGCCGTCGGCCGACCTGCCTCGGCGTTGGTGGAGACTCCCCCTCGCCGGTGCCATTGTGACAACACCATCACGCGCAGGCTGGCCAAAATTGTCATGTGAATAAACACTTATTTTGTATCCTCATTTCGTGCAATGCTGTAATATTCTCTGTTAAGATAAATGAGGTATGCTGAATGTTCAGCGAATGTGGCAAGGCAGCCACAACGCTACATAAGGTCCTTTGACAGCAATAAAAAACAGTTCTCAATGCGGAGAAAAGTGGTTGCTCTCAGTGCTTTGGCAAATAAACATCCTACTTGTTCAATCTAAAAAAGAAGGACCATCTCGAGTCTTTATTCCACCAAATGCATCGCAAACACGCTGGCGATCTCACCATAGCGGTCCCAGCCGTAGAGTTAAAAAAAAAGGTCTGGCAGTCATGGTCCTAAGTGCAGGTGGAATATAGTATACTGTATATAGTGACGTGACTAATAGGAGACTAATCGGAGAAATAAGCTGAAATAAGCTGAAATGGCATCATCACGAATTGGGTCGTATTTGTTCGTGGTTTCACGTCATGTGACAGTTTTGCCCAGCAATGCCATTTCTTTGTGCTTTTGAATGCATCACGAGAATCGGATCGGTGTGAGTTGAGTCGGTGTCCATTACAAATGACACTGCGGAGAGTAGGATGCTCGGGTGGTGGTGATGGAATAATCATCATCATCGATAGATTAATCGATTCTGAGAAGCTTGTTTGTCTCTGATCTGCAAGGTGGTAGTGGTAGTGGTGGACGCCTGAAAAGCAGGCAGGAGGGAGGAGCAGGGTGTATTTGACACATTGTATTAAATAAAGTCTGCAGGAACAAAATCATCAAAACAAAAAGGTCCAAAGTAGCAAAAAAAACTTGAGTAAAACATGACAAGATGAAACAAACCTGACAGGGCGAAACAATCAATGACCCGACACTCAATGGTCGTGCCGAGAGTCCTTTTAACTGCCACTGATTAAAACGACCGACACCTGTGCAGCTGCAGGCGAGGCCCGACAGTGCCACCATTTGGTCGCAAAACGAAACATGACAAAGAAAGGACAGCAAGTGCTTAAGAATGTGTCTTTGTGTTGTCATATTATGTGTTATTTTTTGGGGTTCTTTTGACTTCAAGATGGCGCCGCGAGAGCGGCAGCCTTTCCAGCAGCTCCTGTATTTTGTTTTTCTACTTCTTTATTTCCTTTCCTCTTCCTGTCATAACTTTTCTGCTTTTGCTGCTGCGAAATGTAAATTCCTCCATTGCGAGACGAATAAAGGTACATCCAATCCAATCCAGTTTGTGACTAACAAAGTCGCGCAGAAGCAATAATCTGGCCCTTCACTGGATTTCCCCGGTCAGATTTGGTACCGTCTCACTTTCTGGTCCATCATTCCTGATATGTATCCACAAAACAAGAAACCAATGGAAATTTAGAACAAATTAAAAATCTGTGATTAATCACAATTAATTGTGAGTTAACTGTTTCCCTCCAGACTCTTTGAGACTCTGCAGTCGCTCTTTTGGTCGATATTCGGACTGCTGAACCTCTATGTCACCAACGTGAAGGCCCGCCACGAGTTCACTGAGTTCATGGGGGCCACCATGTTCGGGACGTACAACGTCATCTCGCTGGTGGTTCTGCTCAACATGCTCATCGCCATGATGAACAACTCGTACCAGCTCATCGCCGTGAGTCCTTTGCCGATTAGCGGTCAGTCCGATGTGACCCCCGTCAGCACGTTCACCCACCCTCCATTCTTGTTCATTCAGGACCACGCCGACATCGAGTGGAAATTTGCTCGCACCAAACTGTGGATGAGCTACTTTGACGAAGGCGGGACGCTACCGCCTCCCTTCAACATCGTTCCCAGCCCCAAATCCGTCTGGTACCTGCTCATGTGGCTCCACAACAAGCTATGCGGTCGAGGTCAACCCCCCGGGGAGGACCCCCGCAAGTGCGAGAACCTGCGCGAGTTCACGGTGAGCGGACACGACTCCGTAGACTCCCATCGGTCATCAGCTGTTTGTCCAGAGAGTTATACAGCATTGCGATGAACACGTTTTAACAGGCTGCCCCCACCAGCCCACCCCCTGCCACACAGGCATGTTCATTTTATCTGAAGTCAGCTGAGTTATATAAGCCAAGCAGCCCACATAAATTCACAGAGCACTGCAGAGATCTGATTGCGAGCTTGTGTGTGTGTATGCATGTGTGTGTGTGTGTGTGTGTGTGTGTGTGTGTGTGTGAGAGAGTGTGCGCGCGTTTTTAACAGTTTTTCTGTTTCTCAATTCACTCCAACCATGCATGCAAAAATAGTTGCTGTTGAGGCTACAACGCTAACTGTGACAAACATCAGTCCCTGATTTCTTGACTTTTCACGCCCCCCCCCCCCCCCCCCCCCCGTTATCCCCTTACCCCATTTTCTCTGTCCGTAGGAGCGTCACGCCGACAGCCTGATACAGAACCAGCATTACCAGGTTCGTAAAACCTCAGCGTTCACCTTCGATCGTATTTACGACACAAAGCGAGCGAGAATTAAAAAAAAAAAAAGAACAGCGGGTGACAGCTCGCCCCACACGCCCGTCGCCTGCCGCTGCCGCCAAAATCAGATTTAACATTTCCTTCCTCTATGTACCAAATATTTCAGACCAGGCTCATTCATAGGACATGTGATGCCACAATACCCACCAGGGGGGCGTTAGCGACATGCTATCCTAACGCACATTTTTTTTTTTTAATCAGGAAGTGATTCGAAACCTGGTGAAACGATATGTGGCCGCCATGATCCGCAGCGCCAAGACGGACGAGGGCTTGACGGAGGAGAACTTCAAGGTGAGCGCGTTCACGAGTGACAGATCGCCGGAATGGCGGCAACGTCCCGATGACGTCATTTCGGGTTTGCGTCCAGGAGCTCAAACAGGACATCTCCAGTTTCCGCTACGAGGTTTTGGACCTTCTGGGCAACCGGCGTCCCCCTCGCCGCCATTACTCCTCCTCCAGCGACATGGCGCGAGATGACGGCGGAGGCGTGGCCTCGGAGGACGACAGCGAGCCAGGCGACGGCGGCCAAAAGTCAAAGGGTGTGACCTTCACCGTGCCGCTGGAGAAGGAAGACTGCCGGCCGGGGCCCGCGCTCGGCGTCTCCGCCTTGGTGCGCTCCATTTCTGGGATGAGTCGGGCGGAGCGCCGAGGCGACTCTGCGGGGGACGACGGGCTGGGCTGGGGGGGCGAGGCGGAAGAGAAACCAAAGAGCAACGGGCTGAAGGCGATGGCGCTCATCCCGCCCGCCGACCCCATTCCTTCACCTTCGCCGTCGTTGTCCACCTCGCTGGCCCGCACCAAAAGCCGCCTGCAGCGGCTTTCGGCGCCGGCGGCCAAAACGGACTCCTTCAAGCGCCTCTCCTTCCTTTTTTCCCGCTCCAAGCGCTCACCGCTGCCCCTCCCGCCCCCGCCCTCCTACACCATCTCTGACGGGCTTCTCCTCCCGCGGGGGAGCCGCCCGGACTCACATCTGGACCGAGTGACCAGAAGCGAGACCCGCCTGAACGAGGTGGGCCGCTCGGCGGACGCCAACAGTTCCTCATTCTCGCCGTTGAGGACGAACGTACGCGACGTCCTCCTGACGCTGCCCCCGCCCCCGCCTTGTCCCTGCCAGTCGCTGCACTGCGCGTCCAACATGTCCGAGTCCAGCTCGCGCCTCTTAGACTCCAGCGAGGACATTTTCCAAAGTGGCGTTGGCGGCAATGCGGAAGCGGCAGGTGGCGGCGGGGTGATGATGATGATGGGCGGCTGGGTGGGACCCTGTGATGATGTCATCGAGGACTCCGTCAGCACGCAACTCTAGAACCACGTTGGGGTTGGTCTGACTTTTCGTTTGGGGGATGGAGTTCAAGAACCGAGAACCCGCTATGTGCCCACTACCCATCTAATCACCCACCCCCGCCTTTCTATTCACCGTGACCCGTATCGCATATCACTGTGTTGCCGTTGACTCGAACACCCGACACAATGCGGCCGATGTCACGCCATCTTTTGTTGGCATCGACAGATATCGCAGAACAACGCATTTTATTTTTGTCAGACAATCGCAAACCCAAAACAGTCGTAATTCTGTCGCTAGAACCACCATGTGTAAATCCGGCCTTTTGTGATTGGTCGATATTTTGTCAATGGGGTGGAGGTGGGTGTGGGGCAGGGGTGTTACTCTTGTTTGAAAGCAAGGCCTTTTGGTTTTTGACTTCCTCCATCGACGTCTTAGTGCACGTCTTAGCTAAAAACGCGCTCATTCAATCATCAAATTCGGCAATCGCCATCTTTTGTTCCTTTTTGGGGGTTTTTTCTGTTGCGTCATATTTCACTTTGCAATAACGCCACGTGGAATTCACGGAAAAAGCTTTTTCTGACAACGTGTGCCATGGCGTGAAGACGATGCCAATGCAAAAATTGGACAAGCGTGAAGGTCAAAGAGGACACAAAAGGTCCCGAAAGGCCAAAGCCGTTTTTCCCTTTAACCACTACCAACGGCCTTCTCGACCCACTGGAATGGTTGCAACGTAGCCCGAAGAGACCAAACGTAAAGGACAAAGGGACCCCCCCCCCCTACCTTGGGACCTGTTGTGATAATCTACACCCCCTTTGCCCCGCTTTCTACACCCAGAAGGGCCAAGGAACGACATTCTACCCCAATAACACTTATGCTAGTAATAATTACACTAATAATAATATTAATAAGGACTACTTAGGTTTGTCTTTCGCTTCGTTTGCGAGCGACCTCCTCTTTCAGTTCTTCCTTGACGTTGTCTCACTTGGAGCTCCTCAATAAAGCGACCGCATTGGGAGTTGGACAGCAAATGGCGGCTGTGGAAGGCACGTGTGGACATGCAAGTTGGTGGAGACTTCTTGGTTTTTTTTTTTTTATTTATCAATATTTTTTTTCTATACCGAGAACTAATGAAATAACGATGTGAGTCACATTACTCTTTTTTTAGAGATGTTTTCACCAGTCCACAAGCATGAGCAGACCAACTTATGCATGTTTGATCACTACATAAACACACGCACACACGTCATGAAATGAAAGACATAGCCCTATTTAATAGAAAAGTAGTACTCTTCTGGCATCTTGTGGCATTGATTCTTTTTTTTTTTTTTTTTTTGGGGGGGGGGGGATTGGTTTCAGGGCCTGATCTCGATCCCAGTGAATAAAAAAATCTATATACAGGTAACATCCGACTTAGGACCAGCACGACTTACGACAATCCGTACTTACGACCATGACCCCCAGACCCTATTTTTTACATTTTTAATTCTACACCTGGCTAATTCAATGCACTAGCAGGCTCTCAATGCGTAGAACAATTTTGGCCAGGCAGCCAGCATCTCACTATCGCACAACAATTGACCGTGTGATGGTACCAGAGGGGGGAGTTTGCGTGTCATTTAGCCTCCGAGTCTCTATTCAACATTTTGAATGGATTTCGACTTAGGACCGTTTGGTCGGAACTCGGTCGTATATCAGATGTTACCTGTATATTGTCACACTTGTTAGGGAAATCATATTGGCATTCCAAAATCCATGCCTGTAACCACGGCAACCTGGAAAGGCAGCTCTTCACAGCTCAACTGGACACCACCAAAAGAGGGGGGTGGTAAATGTCCGCTGCATTTTTATTAATTGGCTCGCTCACATGGTACGTTTTGGCGTTGCCAGGGCAACCACGCAATCAGCCTCGCGCCTCTCCGCACAGATTTGGTTTGATCATCAATCGCCATCATGATCGGTGGCGAATGTCACGTCTGTTAAAGGGCATTTACACTCTCCCCCATCCCCTGCCAAAAAGATATGAACGTACCTGTTAATGAGTAATTGAACACTGTAAAATAATTTTAAAACCTGCTAAACACACACATGAAGTTCAGAATGTGCGTGTGCGCGCATGTGTGTTTAAATGCGCCTGTATGATTAATTACAGCCCCAAAGTCGTGACATAGAAATATTTGTGTGACATTTAAAGAGCACCCTTCAACCCAACTGCTCACCCAAAAAATATGTTTCTTTTTCAAGGCGAACGATTATTTTTCTAGAAGCGGACAGCTGACGCACGTTGTTGACTCTTTAATAAAGGCATCCTTATAAAAGGGCTTCTTTTTTTGTCCACATTGGAAGTGCCTTGTGACAAGAGATTTTTTTAATGAGTGCCCCCCCCCCCCCATGAAAACTACAATAACATACACATTGCTTAGGTTTTCATTTTGCTGGCTTTATGTCAAATAGCATCAAAGTTGCGGGTACTTTAACCCTTGAATCAAACTCAGTGACATATTCTTTATCCTGTGCGTAGAACAGGGGTGTCAAAGTCATTTTTTTGCCGCGGGCCACATTGTAGTTATGGTTTCCTCTCGAGGGCCGTTATGAATTTGGGGAACCCATTAGAATGTTTAAATCCCTTCAAATATTACATATAGAGCACACAGCAAACTAATGAATAACTCGTTTTCAAATCTGAAGGCAAGAATAATGACTTTTATTGTGGTTGACATCCAAAAATATGAAATTTTGGCTCAGATTTTAGCAATCATCATGGAATTTAACAAGTTTGATTTGCTTTCGCGGGCCGAAAAAAATGATGTGGCGGGCTGGATTTGGCCCGCGGGCCTTGACTTTGACACCTGTGGCGTAGAATGACAAATCTTCATGCTAGGCTGATGATGATGATTGATGAGCTGTCTTGTTGGCCTTTGAGAAGAAAGGGCAGTTCATTGGCGCATTCACAAATACTGATTTCAATTCTATTCGATGATGTCATTAAGTGTAATGGGCAACAAAACTTCTTTCAAGATGAATCGGTTTCTCTGCGATCCGGAACCAAACAGATCACAGCTGGCGAATGAACAAGCTTTCCCAAGTCAAACTTTTTTTTTCAGTTTTCTAGCAACATTCACCCCACTTTGGGCGACTGTCGAGCGCTCTTTTTGTTGCGTCTGTAGCACGCGCGTGCGTGTAATGCTTGTATTGCCAAAAGAGACGTGAGGGTTTTTCACACAATGCTCTTGTGTGGGCCGCGTTGCTGAATAGGAACCGGCTCTCATCTTTTCTCTGTCGCGCATTGCAGCAGCATCGAGCGCCCCTCCACCAACTCAGTGTCAACTTGTGCTATGAGACACGCGCTCATCTGCCAAGGTACGAGTGTGGACGTCATCGGGAGCGGCTGTCCTTTTAGAAGGCAAAAACAGCACGCTTGAGTGTCTCTTGAAAAAAATGGCTGTAGGACAGTCACCGTTGTCTCCCATTAGAAAAGTGTAGGAAGGTCGATATTCCTTTAAATCATACATACATGTATCTAATTTTCTGATTTGTGATTGATTTTTTTTTTGTGTGATTCACATAGTAAGAGTGCATACGGAAGCAAATCTCTGAAGTTGGGAATCATCTACAAAAGACAATAAAGTCCAACAAGCCCATAACAGGGCAGTAGTGGCTTCTGCAATGGCCCGTCTGTGGAAAACACTACCTAAAATAAACTACCACTACGAATTACAATAAATTACAATACCTTCCCTGATGGTTAAAAAAAATATTTTTGGTAAACAAACGAAAAAAATCCACATCACAAGGACAGAGACATTCAACAAAAAAAGGTTAGCCAGCTAGCTATCCTGGGGCCAACGACGGTCAAATACACACGCTCACTGTCTGACACGCAAGCCATTCAAAGTCACAGATACTACAGAGTAGAACTTGTAAGATAGTGGACTAAAACAATAGCTTTTCTGCTTCACGTGGGTTATTTTGTATTAGAATAAGGCACAAATAATCAAATGAATATTTTATTGCTGATCTGTGGATTTTCATCTATTTTGGTGCAGTTTTGGGGATCGAATTTTTTTGTTGCTCACATTTTAAAAATAAGACTAAAATGTAAATAATCGCTATGTACCTGTGCGTTGATTTAGAAAGACTTCAGTTAATTTCGTTCACTCTTGTAGAAGTGGGAAACACACTTGTGCCTTTTTTTCCTGTATCAAAGTCGCCCCCCAGTGGAATTTAAAATAAGACAAAATGGGCACCACAACATTTACTCACGCGTCATATGCGTAAGGAAATACCTCTTCCGGTCAGTGCTGGATTCTCATTGGTCAAAGTGGTGCAACGTTTACCATTCTGATTGGTGGGTGAAGAGCCGAAGGCGGAAAGGATCTCGGCTGCGATGAACCATCGAAAGGTGGATAAAACAATCCTCTGATAAAACTTCAAACTGGAAAAATCGGGCACACTAGAAAAGGCGGGCGTAATGACTTTCTTAGCTCGTTATTTGCTTTTGGTGAGCGTCGTTGTGGCTGGAACGGCGACGAAGAGGGATGGCGACGACGAGTGGGTTCATCTTCCGGACAATTGTGAAGGTAACTCATCCGTAATAACCCACAATGCACTACAAATATCTGGAAAATTAGATAAAATACAATACAACACATGTTGATTTTTACAGATGATAAAATCATTAAAATCAATACCCATTAAATGCATCAATTAATATCGAACGGTGGTTTCTTGAGCCATGTACTGAAAATAGCGTACCAGGCAAACGTATTGGTCAATCGGAATGCTTTTTTTCATTCAACGTTGTCACTTTATTTGAATATTATAGTAATGTATTTATATATTTTCAGTGTGTAAATTTGTCAGCATTGAGATGAAGTCTGCCTTCGACGAAACTGGGAAGACCAAAGAAGTCATCGACCGCAACTACCGTTTCATTGACAGCAAAGGAGCTCCGCCCATTAAATATGTGAAGTCGTAAGTGTGTGCAACCGCCTCCACATTGATGCAAACTCGCCTCTCAAATCACTTCTTTAAGCCTGCCTGCCTGCCTGCCTGTCCCGTGTGTCTTTCTTTCCTTCTACAGCGACCTACGCTTCATCGAGGTCGTGGAGAACGTGTGTCAGAGGCTTCTGGAGTACAACCTGCACAAAGAGCGAAGCGGCAGCAATCGCTTCGCCAAGGTAGGTTGCACTTTTGAATCAAGCCATGCCTGCTTATTCCTTTCATCCAGAAGGCGTTTGTGTACACAGGGCATGTCTGAGACCTTCTCCACCCTTCACGGCCTGGTCAACAAAGGGGTGAACGTGGTCATGGACATTCCGTACGAGCTGTGGAACGAGACGTCGGCGGAAGTGTCTGACCTCAAGAAGCGGGTAAATATCTGCATTTTTTTGAGTCAATAAATAATCATCACGAAATGGGGTCTAAGCGCAATGCGTGTTTGTCAGTGCGACGTGTTGGTGGAGCAGTATGAGGACGTGATTGAAGAGTGGTACAAAGGTAACCAGGAAGAAGACTTGACTACATACCTGTGTGAGAAGCATGTGCTCAAAGGAAAGGACGCAGGTGAGACACACACACCTACACAGTGACGAGACATGCTCCACTGAGACTGCTCACCCCTGTACATTATTCATTCCCCAGCCTGCTTGAAGGAGGAGTGGACCCCCAAAAAGAAGGGAGACCAAGGGACCATCGCAGAAGACAAGAAGAAGAAGAAGAAGAAAGGTGAAGGAAGTGACAGTAAAAAGAAAAAGAAGGAGAAGAAAGTCAAGAAGGCTGCAACGCAAAGTATGGAGGGAGTCCAGCCTCAGGAGTCTTTGTCTGGGATGAAGACGGAGCTGTGAGGACTTGGTGGAGAACGCTTGCAGGAAATTTTGTTACGATGAAGAAACAATTTCATTCTTTAATTTTGTCATGTTGGATGTGATTTCTCCAAGCTGCTATTTAAAAAGCATGTGAATTTCAATGTGTGTGTGTGTGTGTGTGTGTGTGTGTGTGTGTGTGTGTGTGTGTGTGTGTGTGTGTGTGTGTGTGTGTGTGTGTGTGTGTGTGTGTGTGTGTGTGTGTGTGAGTGTGTGCGCGCGCGCGTGTGTGAGAAAAATGTGCTTTGTTTGGCATTTCTTTTTCAATAAAGTTTTATATATCTATATATATATAAAACAATTTCTTATCACATGTGGATTCACATGCGATTGAAAATATTAACTCATTCACTGCCATTCACGAATTTATTCGGAAATTGACGTAGAGCGCCATTCCCGAATTTTTTCAAGTTTTGTTTTTTCATGCTTGGGTGCCGATAAAGTGCTGGCCAGGGCTTTTGTCATCATTGTGCCGGACATTACTTTCACCAATATTTATTTTGACCTCGTCGATACTCCCAGACAGTTCACTCACGATAGTTTGAAGGCATATGAGTCCCTCAAAGCTTATGAATACATAGAAAGTGGACACGTGTATCCAGTGTGTTATTACAACGTTGAACAGTCGGCGTATTGTTTTTGAAGACAAAGTTGTCGTGTATGTTGTACATTTTGAATCATATTTAATCATTACAACATTTGAAAGGGAACATACTATGTCAGTTGTGGTAAATCATTAAACTAACTTGGGATGCAAATTTGAAAGGGCACAGCATATTGTCATAATATTGTCAGACGGAGGCAAGATTAATTCTCATAGTTGTACTTTGAATCTTAAAGTTTTTAACACGCTCGGTGGCTTTTTCTACATGAATCCCCTTCTTCTTGATCAATGTTACTGGTACAGTTAGATAGTCCCAGGAGAATTGAGGCAGCGTTGTTCCTTTCTTGCTGCATCCTTGCTGCCGTCTGCCTGTCATCGTCCCGACGCTGTACTCGCTGATACCCTTTCTTTGAATTATCAGGAGTTAACATGGCTAAAGTTTTATACAACCACACGCGATATCACCATTGTACTAAAATGCGAAGACTTTCATTCATCTAAACCGAAAATGAAACGCATAAGCTTACAATACAATGATAGCAATCGCTAACAACTGTATTGTGTTGGTAGGCTTTCTGCCTACCGGAAATTAGCGGCCGATCCGTGATCATAACAAATGACGACACGCTGGCATCTCCTATATTTGCATAAATACCACGCCAATTAGCGAAGGATTCGCCCAAAAATATTAGACAAAACCCTGGAGAGTTGTCACGAGGAACTAACACCACAAAATGGAATAATTAAACACCAGTGACGTGCAGTCAGTGGAGGCAGGTGAGGCAGTGCCTCACCTGTCATCATGGAAAGCTGTCATGGAAATATCAAATGAAAAAATAAATTAAACAGTTAGATGTATTTAGTGATTTGTACTTTAAAGTTCTTGTCCATTTAACTTCACCGTTTTAGGTCTTTTTTTCAAAATCGCTGAATTTACCGTTCAAATACTAAGTAGAGACGAGCGGTGACGTCATTGGTGACGTCAGTGCCTCACCAGCCATGAACCTCACCGCACGTCACTGTTAAACACCAACTCATCAATCCACATAATTTCGTCTCACGAACGTCTGCTAATTTCTTGCTAACATACTCTTTAACATTTGCGTAAATACGACGCAAATTAGCTAAGGGTTCGGTCAAAACAACGAGACGAAACTGACATCAAATAAAAGAAAACTAAAAAAACGTCAAAATGTTCGATCGAAGTACGAATGTCCGCTGGTTTAACGTTAACATCGTTTTGTTAACACAAATGAGCATTAACACGGCTGACTATGAGCGATTTGTTTACGGAAATAGTGGCAATCCTATGTTGTTGTAATCAAGGTGTTACCACTAGAGGGGGGTAGAAATAAACGATTCGGAAACAGTCCAAATGTTATCCCCACTCGACCCCCAAATTCTGTTCCAACGATGGATGCCAGGCTCAGTGGGGATTTGTCCAACTTTATCCACCTTTTTAATCAACATTATTATCACGTCTAAATGAGACAAAATCATCACTAAATAAAACAGCATTTAAACGGATCCGACTGCGCCGCCATTGAGCACTTCACACTCAAATAAAATGACATTAAAATGGTCATACATCTTCAAATTAGGATCTCACATCGGGTATTTTGCGCACCTCCTCCAAGAGTGAGTCCAGGACACATTAAAGTCAAGCGCAACAAAGACAAACGACAGCCACAAACAACATCTGCGGCAATTGATGATCTTCCATTTTGTTTTGGTTTTAAACCTTCAAGTGACCAAATACTTTGCGAAATGGACTCTCCCGATGAGAGCGTCTCACATTTAGCCATCTCCGTTGTCCGCACCACACCTGCCAAAAATACAGTTTGATGATGGTGAAATGTCATCGGAATCCCTTCTAAACTTTCACCCAAAAAAGTACTTAGAGCAATATTAGTTGTAAATCAGATGTTTGACAACAAAATATTACCTGGTGATTGAAAGAGGCACTTGAATGCCATCGCTAGTTGCTTAGCTAGCTTACCTGTCTGCACGAATCAGGCTGATTTCACTCAGTTCATACATTCGCGTTTATTGACATTTCCTGTCGAATTAGAAAAAAAAGTGTATTTAAAACCGAAACATTTTAGCTTAAGAATGCCCTTTATAGCCTAACGCTAAATCACAATGGAAAACACCATTGTTGGACTAGCACTTAGCATCGGTAGTTGCCTATAAAGGACAACCGACATCACTTTTTTGTTTTTTAACTGACACCAGAAAAACGTTTTATAGCATCCAAAATACCCAAAACATGCAGTATGATATTTTTAGTCAAATGCAAAACACCAATAAAAATGACTTCAAGTGTCCAAAATCTGCAAAAAATTGAGCTGCGAATTGGGCATTTTCAGAAAGTCCCGCCCCCAGTTCGCAC